>NC_069659.1:141532500-141832500 GCF_027244095.1 Hemicordylus capensis
AACACAGCTACCCTTTTAAAAAATCTACTTGTGAGATATGACAAACGCAATGAAAAGAAGAAATAAAAGTTCACCAAAATTATTATCAATAGGGGAACTAACATATTTTACTTTATTTAGTTTGGTTTGGTTTGGTTACATAGCACCCAGATGTTATAGATAAGTGTTTTGAAGAAAACATCCTGTACTGGTGGGACTATTTCTATTCTATATGAGGTAACTGGAAATGCATCCTGTAATGGTGTGTTGCTGTCACTCCAGCCCTGTGCTTATTTCAGTGACGGATATTCAGACTAATGAAGCACCAATGCTTCTGAAGAGCTCAACTAACTCAGCTCCACTGCTCATGCAGCCAGACACAAATTTCAACAAGTTCCTCTTCCTCCAAAAGTACTCTGTGCCACTAAAAATGTGTCCCTGAGCAGGGGCAGAACTATAATAGAGCAAGGGGAGACAGTTGTCTGGGGGCCCACTGCCTTGCCCCCTCCCCAGAGTCAAGTCACATGACTGACTCCCCCAGCCACGCACACAATTGGGCTTCCTTTCAGTTGTATTCATCCTCCAAAATTGATGTGAGTGTTAAGACCTGGAGCTACCAGAACAGCATGTCTTTCCTTAGTACCATTAAATGACTTGCATCATCCACAATTTACAAACCCTTTAAAAAAATAATTTAGGATGATGGTTCTATTGTGGCACATAGGTGTTTATATATATAAATTTTACTATGCTTTTTGTTACCACTATTCAGCCTCATTTAAGATTTCTTTACTTCATGAGGTGAACTTCAGTGGGGGGGGGCATTTTAAAATCTTATCTCTGGGCCCACTCCAGCCTTGCTATGCCCCTGTCCCTGAGGTTTATTCAGCCCTCAGGGACATGTTTTTAGGTAGCACGTAGTGATTCCAGGGGAAGGGGAGGTTGTCAAAATTCCCCTTCCTCCAGCCGCCTTAGCATGGATACAGTGCTGGTCTGTAACTCTTCAGTAGCACTGGTGTTGCATTTGTGCTTCTCTTGTAGCACCGGTGCTCCATTAGTCTGGATGTCAGCCAGAATCATTATGTATACTATGTCCCTTTTATAGTCAATACATCTCTTTTCTAGTCTAAGTAGTTGAGCAGACTGTGGCTAAGCAGAGCAGATCCAGGTACTCCTGCATGATACCAATGATCTAAACTCATTTTAGCCTGACGTCTGGCTGAAGTTCAGGACTGACACCTCCTTGGTTGTCCTGACTGATTTCTTCACCAGGTGAGTGACCCTTTCGTACCTCTCATCATCAACCACCCTGTCAACCCATGGCATCCTTCTGGATCATCTGTGTGTGTAGTAGTAAGGGAGGACATTTTGCAGTGGTTCTACTTCTACCTTCCTGGGATATTTCAGCCAGTGATATGGAAAGACAGCGGCTCTTCCTAATCTGAACTGTCATGACATTCCACAGGGGGCAGTTCTTTCTCTCATGATTTTTAACATCAACATGAAATTGTTGTCCAAAGTTTTGGAGTTGGGTTGTGTTAATCTAATCTATTCCAGGGAACAGAAAGTAAATATTAAATCATATATTATATACATCTATAATTTCAATAAGATATTATATACATCTAAAAGATCTTGGCACAATCTTAATTTTGCAAGCTCCTCCAGGGGAGGAAGGCTTTAAGCTACCAATTTTATTACGACCATGTAGCGATTGGAGCATAAAAGAAGAAATAGTCACTCTATTACGTGATGGTTTGACAAAATGTGGGAGCTCTCAGGCATGGATAAGGTCTTGATGCAAATTAAACGAGCAAACAAGAAACAACCCATACTTTGTGGATGGTTTTTGAGAAAAGTGGCTCCCATTTCAGAACTATATGGATTCACCAAAACAATGCACAACTTCTTCACCTTAACACAATATTTATTTTGCGCTGCACAAGAAGGCAATGCCTTTTCAAAGTCATGACTGATTTTGTATCTCTTGACTTTGTTTGTAGCCTGAAATGTGAAAGAAAAGCAGGTTGTTATTGGTTTGTAAGTGTATAAATATAGCTCTAATAAAAAGGACGAAAAAGGAACAATATAAGTACCATTCCAATCTGTCAGCTGGGTTTTACATAATCTATGTATAGCTGGTGGGAAATAAATGAACTCCATCAGGTGCAAGGTGCTGAGGATTAGGCCATGGAGACAATCAGGCACAATCACACATCCATATCATACATACATCAGTAACCAGTCGTGTATTTGATGAAAATGAAGGTGATCAAATTCAACATGATCAAGATGTATATTGACACAGGATGTGCCATCCTTTGGCCTTAACTCACCCCCCCCCTCCGCCGCCACAAAAAAACACATCACTTAAAAATAGAGGAATTACACCTGTACAAAGGCTCTTAAATAAAGGCCTATTTCTTACCCCAAACAATACAGTACTATTATTGTAATGAAACATATATAGAGAAAAATAATTGTTATAAATATTAATTGTTTAATTGCAGTACAAGACTCCCTTTCCCTACTTCGTTTCTCTTGTTTTGTAACTTCTCTTTGCCTCTCTTGCCAACAGGCCATCGTTCTGTGCCAGTTTAAACAAGAGGGCAGTCTTTCTCAGAAGGACAAGAAAATGGCCTGCTTGGACCAAGCAATGAATTGATTTCTGCTGGTTCGAAAGAGGTGCCAAACCTAGCTAAACTTAAGCTGGTTGTTGTGACCACATATTGCCATGCCAAGGAAAGAGTTGTTGGTCAGCAGGAGAGTTAATTGAAATGTGGAGATTTGACTGGTTCTGGATGGGGTTGCACTGCCCTTGAAAGAGCAGGTGCGCAGCTTGGGGGTATTGCTGGACCCGGCTCTGCCTTTGGAAGCTCAGGTGGAGGTGGAGGTGGTGGCCAGGGGTGCCTTTGCATGGCTTCAGCAGGTGTGCGTGCCAGCTGCATCCCTTCCTCAAGAAGGCAGATCTGGCTACAGTTACCCACGCCTTAGTCACATCATGACTCCATCACTGTTTTTAGAAAGCAAGTAAAATCTTGGGGTTTTACCCAGGCTTTTATATGAATGTTTTATTGCTGTTGCTTTGTATCTTATGGTTATATTGTACATGTTTTAAAAAAATTTTAAATTAGATTTGTATTTCTTATATTCAAATGTAATTTTTAATGTGCAGTTTTTATAATTTTCTGTTGTGCTAAATGTCTTGTAAACTGCCATGATATTATTTTAATGAAAGGCAGTATAACAATTTGAAAACAAAGTGACCAGAGCACTTAAGGGTGTAACCGAGAGTCTGGTGCTATTTTCTATTAGTGATTTTCATGGGACTGACCAGTTCAGTTTCATTCATGTGATCAGGGCCCATTCAAGTCATTGCTTTATTGAGATTTAATTGCCACATGCAAGTTTTGCAAAGAACAGGAATGTGTGTCATGGCCATACATATGTGGCTAAAGGAGTTAGTTAAGAGGAGCATTATGACATGTTATATTGTTTTCCAGGCCCTCATGTAGAAGTCCTGTCAATTACTTCCTTTAAATGAAGGGAATCAGGTTAATAACCTCCCATAGCTGCTGATGCTGACCTGATCCCTCTCACTGTGTCATTCACCTGGTTCTCCTTCTCCTTCCCCTACTGTCCATAAGGTTGCCAACTTTTCAACCAGCCCTGCTCCCATGCCTTGAACAGCAGCTTAATCGGCATAAATTTAGTAATAATGCTTATCTTCTTTATGCTATGAAAGGCATCCCTTGTTGGTTTCTGCAGAAGAGAGGAGAAGAAGTGTGAGCACTGTAAGATATTCCCTTCAGGGGATGGAGCCACTCTGGGAAGAGCAGAAGGTTTCAAGTTCTCTCTCTGGCTTCTCCAAGATATGGCTGAGAGAGATTCCTGCCTGCAACCTTGGAGAAGCCACTGCCAGTCTGTGAGTACAATACTGAGCTAGATAGACTAATGGTCTGACTCAGTATATGGCAGCTTCCCATGTTCCTATGCAGATCAAGCTGCTGTTAGAGGCACAGGAGCAGACCTAGCCATTTTTGGGTCAGTTTGCAAATCTTGAAGGTCATGAGAGACACCTGTGTTTCTTCCAGTTTTTCTGAGCACCCTACACAAAGTATGTGATGGGACCTTGCTGGACTCTGAAAAGCCCATCAGGGACCTCATTTTGCATCTTTCATCAAGATCTCCAGCCATTTTGATTCAGATATAAGCTCCACTGACTGAATATGGCTTACTTCTATGTTGATGTTGCACAACAACTTGGATGTAAAAAAACCCCTCCAGACATTTATTCCACTAGGCCTTTGAGGAGTGTTACACTTCTTTAGTTTCTAAGTTCTTTCTTTGGGTTTTTATTGGATATGACTTTACATGGGGCCTTTTTAAGACTCCGAGAGGCTCGAGGGCAGAATTTTCATTGGAGCTGTTCCCCAATTTTCTTCTCTCTGGCTGACATACTGTGCAACATTACGTACACAGTGGAACATAATGCTTGCACAGTTCTATAAGAGCATGGTTGTGCAAGCCCAAAAATTCATGAACGGAGTTGTGCAATGGTTCAGCCATTATATATTATATAATGTTGCACAACTCCATTTGCAAATTTTTTTGCGCTTGCACAGTGCTCTCGCACAACTGCTCCAACGTTATGTTCCACCACATGCATAATATTGTGCAGCATATCAGCCACTGCATCCTGTGTCTGTGTAATAATCCAAAATACTGAAATAATTCTTGATCCTGATGCTATATTTTAACTTTGGTTTTACTGCCTCGAATGAAAGGATCAATCTGATCATTTCAAATACGGAACCATACTCTGGATTGGGGGCTCCCTCCACATGTGATTGCTTTAATGAAAGGTGGTATATAAATTTAACAATAAATAAACAAACAAACAAACAAATAAATAAATAAATAAATGTGTTGCCTGGGGCAGTTGCCCCCCTTGTCCCATCCCAAAGGCCATGGTTTTACTGCCACTTGTTTGTATGTTACTGTGTTTCTTTAATTTATATTTATTTTGTGTGTATTCTTCTAATTTAATTTTTTCTGTAAACCACTTTGAATCTCTCTCTCTCTTTTTTTTTTGGAAATGTGCATGTGTTTGTGTGCTTACGAAAAGCAGATTATTATTTAATTAACTTTTGTGAGGTTTTAGTTATGATATTGTTTTATGATACATTCCCTTGAACTTTGGGGGAATGGCATACAGGAGACTGTAAAGAAATACATGTGGCAATTGAACTACTACCCAACACATTCTGAAAGAAATTGAATGATATTGTAATCCTCCAAAATGTTTTGGGTGGAAGAACTGCTATCTTCCTGTTCCTAGTAAATTTACTTAGAATTGCAGCCTGCATTTTATAGTCGTCATGTACAAGCATATATAAAAATATTCCATAAATGCTGGTTGCATGGTGTGTCAAGTATTAATACATTTTCCCTGTACTTTTGACAAAACAGGAAGCAGGAGGAAGCCTGTGATGCTAGACTGATTAAATGAGCTGAAACTAGATAGTTAAGCATCCATAATGAAAGGAGGCCTAATTGTGCTCTAAAGTGAGGGTAGTACAGGAATTCAGTATTTGCTCTCAGAAGGGGGTGCTGTTACCTCACTTAATTTTCAGAGCACTGTGTGCTAGAATACTAATCAAGATTTGGAAATGCACTCTTACCATACCTACTGCAACTAATTTTCTCATTCTCTTTTAGTTTTCCTACACTAGAGTTTTATTTTAATCACTAATAGCCCATCCTATGTATGTTTATTCAGAGGCAAATCCCACAGAATCCAATGACACTTACTCCCAACTAAGGCTGCCTATGATTTCAGCCTTAATCATTATTTTTTTATGGACATGTGCTGTATTTGTGTCTTCATTCAGTAATTTCATAATTTGTTTATGGTGCATGAAAAATGTTGCACCAGGAAAGCCTAAGGTGGAAAAAGATCATTAGGTCAGATTGCTTGGACAATCTCCCCCCCACCCCACTTTTTAAAAGATTATCACATAAGTGATGATAAAGGCAATAAAGCTATACTAATGAAGAAACATCATCATTAAAGACTAATTGGTTATGGACACAGGCATAGTCGTGTGCATGGTTCGGTTCGGAGGCCATTGTCAAGGCCTCCGAACCAGTCCGGAATTCCAGGGGTTTGGTTCGGCCCCGGGGGGGGGGGAGTGTGTGTCTTTAAGTGGGGGTGGTAGTTCTTAACACACACCCCGCCGCTCTTCCCCCTCCGGCGCTGGTGGTTTTCAAAACATTCTTGGGGCAGCAGAGTTCCTCCCTGCCGCCCCTGCCCCCGTCGTTGTCCTTGAGAGCTTAAAAGCAGGAAGAGCTGGTGGCACGCAGGTGCCCTTCGCGGCACACATGCGCGCCACATATGCATGCTGTGTGCGCGCGCGCGCGCTCCAGCGGCATACACGAGCACATGCACCGCGAAGGGCGCATGCGCGCCACCAGCTCTTCGGCCCACTGGCAGCGGCGGTGGTGGGGGCACTCGGCCTGCTGCCAGCGGCGGTGGCGGGGGCACTTGGCACCGCCGGAGACGTGGGGGTGGAGAGAGAGAGAAAGGTAGCCAGCCCCAAAGAGAGCACAGATGCTCTGTGCGGGGTCGGCTTGTTTAATTTAAAACAGACTGAAAAATGTGCTGGCTTTAAAAACAAAAACTATCTAAGGCCTATAAGTGGCTTGTTTCATGTCAGAAAATTACAAAAACTTCTGGAACAAATATTTATTTATTCTTTCTTTCTTTCTTTCTTTCATTTATAAATGCACTTATGTTCAAGTTGTTTTGCAACCCAGAAGGTCTGAGTGAGAACTGTGAAGCATGTGTTGTGTGTGTGTCTCCTCCATTCCAGACGAGATGTGTGTTAAAGCGCTTTAAAAGCCTCGTGTGAAAAACCTCCCAGAATCAAACTTCACTGAATTTGTTCAGAATTCTGAGAAAACAAACATAGGCTCACCCTGCACAGCTGAAAGTCTCCTTTGCTAATCTGCAGTGAGGGGGCCATTTTAATAATTAGCGTCGCTAGTGTGTTAAGTAGCACAAATATATAGTACTCAATGTATATCACTATATACTGTGAAGTGTGCATGTGTGTATTCAGTGAAATATATTTCCAGGCAGCATACTTATTTTGAAATATCATACTTAAATCCTTGGGGGCCTAGGATGTGTGGAGGCCTTGGACTTTGAGGGGCTGGGGGACCATTTTAAAATCTCATCTTGGCCCATTCCAACCTTGCTATGCCCCTGGCGGTCACTACACATGGGTTTCTGCACAACACCTGCACAGAAGAAACTTCCATGTAGAAAATGTGTCTCTTGTAAATTGACCCTGAATTTTGCATCCATGACTGGGATATTTGAGAATTAGAGTCAATAATAAGAGAACACCACACTGTTTGTGACAGGAAGGGGCAAATTACAATGATTTCTTAGTCTGGCAGGGGCTGGTTTTGGCCCTGGCAGAACTTGGCTGTCTGCTCCTGTTGCAAATGCCTCTGTCTAGTGTGGCAAACTAATGTATCCTCCTCCCTCTTGGTGTCAAAGTAAGCACTGGTGTGTTGAATGCACATATACCCCATCATGAGCCAACAGTCATCATAAGACAATGGCTGGCAGGAATCATTCACTGGTTTATAGACCCACCACCACCACCACCACTTTCTTCCCCTATTTTGCTAGTGGCTATTTGGGCAGGTGATCCTCAAGGACAAAGTCATGTTTTTTAAAAAGAATGACAAGAGACAGAGAAAATGACACTTGGAATCCTCGCATAACTCCTGACTGTTGTTCTAACTCTTTTACAGAGATGGCTCATGTTTTCAGGTTTTGATCAACAACCATGTCTAGATGGTACAGTGTTCCTTTTAACAAGCATTTCCAGATATTGTTGACTACAAGTCCCATCATTCCTGTTTGGACAGGGGCGCAATTTCAGTGCTTGCCCTAGGCGCTATTTTCCCTAGTTACGCCTCCGGACACAGGTATTCAGAGGTAACAGGAAACTGTGGTTTTCTGCTATGCATTCCCACAGACGTATGTAATTCCCCTTCCCTCTGAAGGCATTTGATTTTGATTTGAAGTAACCCATAGTTCCATGTCAGGCACAAACTTGGAAACTGTGGTTTAGTTCACATGTAGTTAGGGAAAACAAATAGGGATAAAACTGGTTTCAGATACTGGTTTGTTATCTAACTGTGGCTTGAGCAAAATCACAGTTCCCCAAGTTAGTATGTAACATGGAACTATGGCTTACTTTAAAACAAAAGCAAAGGCTTTCATTTTCCTTCTCTCATGTGCAAAAGAGGAGATGAAGGGAGAGAACAAACCTCTAGCTCTCCACAGCTTCTTCATGTAGTGGGAAAGGCATTTGCTCTCAGTGACAAGGTTAGGTGTGCTTACGTCCATTGGCTGATATGATATGCAGCATTGCAGAGCCATAACACTGCACCCCAGGTCTGCTGTGGACTCCCAGTGCTGTTAAGAACATATGGTTGTGCTCAGAGGCGCTCTTACCGGACCTTGGGACTCTGGCCCGTAGCCTCCTAAGTTGGGTGGGGGGCCTCCAAAGGTCAAGGGCTTCTGCAGCCACTCCGCCCTGCCACTGCCCCTGAGCCCACCCCACTGGGCGGCTCCAGTGCACCTTTACAAAAAAGAAAACAAAAAACAATAAACTTGCCGCCTCACTAGCTGCACGGAGGGGGGGCACTAGCTGCAGGGGGGGGGACGAGGAGGGAAGAATTCCCCCTGTTACCCTCCAGGATGGGAGGCAGAGAGCTCCATCCAGCTCTGCTCCCTCCTCCCAAGTGATGGCCTTTCACCTCTCTGCTTCCTCCATGCAGCGGAAGGCCGCTCAGCAGGGAGGCAAGAAGCTGTCACTCCGGAGAAGGGAGTGGAGCTGGACGGAGCCTCCCATCCCGGAGGGTAACAGGGGGAACTCTCCCCTCCTCGCCACCCCACCCTCCCTGAAACCGTCACACCCCACCCCACCCTCCCCCTGGGTAATCAGCTCCTTAAAGGGGAACTATGCCCTCCTCCCCCCACCCTCCCTGCAGCTAGTGTCACCACTGTGCAGCAGCATTTTTAAAAACAGTGTGCAAAAGGGGGGACTTTCTCCTCACCCTCCCATTGTGATGGTGGAGGGGGGGCTCTGAGGTACTTCAGGTCCAGGCTCCCAAATGACCTGGGTGTGCCACTGGTTGTGCTAGCATTTCATCCACAGTATCCTCCATTGCTGTGAATGGGGGAAAGTGCAGAAGCACTGCTAGCACAATTGCCCATTCTTTGTCGCATTGAGGCTGGCTTAGACGTTTGCAGTAGCCCTGGAGCACAGCATTATGATGCCGTAATGCTGCACATCATACCAGCCAATGGAATCAATTTAATTTACAAACTTCACTATAACACTCAAAGATGTAAATTTAAAAAATAGTTGAATTTTGTGATGATTTGGGATGATGAACCATATATAATTGTCACCTGTGAAACATGGCATGTTTATTTTGTTGAAAATATACAGGTTGGGGAGTTTATGCAGTCATCTGCCTAAGCTAGAGCCATTCACATAGGTTGTACACCCACATGTACAAACACATGGTACATTGTTTTGAAAGTGGCATGGAGGGCAGGGAGGAGGAAAGGTTGCTAACCACCTCCTCTTCTCTCTTTGTGTTTCTTGCAAATTTTGTAAAGAGTGTAAGGAGAGGCGCTGTTTGCAAAGCTTGCAAGGGTCAGATCAATCCCAAAGAGTTGCTGTGATGGCAGTTGCAGGGGGCAACTTGTCACTCTGGATACCCGGATAATCCTCCACCTAATGCTACCAACTCACTTCACCTCACGGAAGCGCCGCCCTTGGTACTTCCTCACTACTTGTGGGAATAGAAAGTGTAAGCAACTATAAGAAAGTCATAGGGACTTGTGACATTGGCTCATTTCCCCTCCCAATAAGTGCTAAAAACTATAAGAGTGTATTAAAAACAGAATCATCAACTCAGGTCACACCCATGAAAATTTCTAGACCCTTTTAAGTTATGCCTCAATGAGGGAGGCTCGGCTGCCGTGCATGTGAGACAGGGCCTTCTCTGTTGCTGCCCCCAGACTCTGGAATGCTCTCCCAGTGGCTATTTGCTTCTCGATCTCCAATACAGTTTTTAGAAAGCGTGTGAAATCTTGACTTTTTACTCAGGCTTTTTATATGATTGTCTCTACTGCTGCTGCTTTATATTTTGTATGGTTATATTGTGCTTGTATATTAAATATTTTTAGTCAGATCTATGTTTTTATATTCTAGCTTAATATTTTATTGCATAATTTTTATTGTCTTGTTTTAATTTTTCTGTGTGAACCACCTTGGGATTGTTTTAATGAAAGGTGGTGTACAAATTTAACAATCAATCAACCAATAAAATATAGGTCTTGTTCACACAATTATTTGGATCTAGCTTTAATGTGGGTTACCAACATTTGCATTATTATTTGAACCCACGCCAAGGTGGGAATCTTGGGCTATAAGCCAATTTGGCATGGGTTCACACAATCATGTCAATGTTGGTAACACACATTAAACCTAGATCCAACTGACTGTGCGAATCAGGCAAGTGTCTGTCTGTCTTTAGTGGGGCTGTGTTTGAAGAATTGAGCATTTGTGAAACTTGTCTTTGAATATCTTTTCAAGGATTGTTTTCAATGACAATTCTTTAGCTTTTGAAAACTTAGGTTCCAACCTCAGCTGACTGAGCAGGAGGCTTCTTTTTTCATGTTTATATCATATGTAGCAAAATTGGATCTCATTTTTAATTGGTTATTTGAGGTAGTATTCAAATACAAAATCCACAACTTCAGTGAAAGATCCTGCCATGGTAAAAATCCTGAATTTGGCAGGTCAAGCTTTCATGCAGTAATAGACATTAGCACCTTAACACAGAGCAGGTTTCCTTGACACAGCTGAATGTGATGAATATTGACACAGCTGAATGTGATGAATGTACACCCCGCCCCTGTATTGCCACATGTTCATGCTTTGGGAAGTTCCAGCTGGTGGAAGGATTCCATGATATACAAATGATAAGGCAGATATGTGCACTCATAAGATGGAATGGTTTTCATGTGGGGTGCACAAGGTTTCCTACATGTAAAGTGCTATTTGTGAGGAGAACTCTATTCCATCCCTGATCAGAAATCTGGGGAAGCAGGGAGTGGTAAGATCATTTCCACCACTTGGCAGGACAGTACAGATGACCAGCTTACCAGTGTATACTTTACCACATTGTAAATGGTTGTCTGCATTCATGCTATGACTGCATGCACAACACATTTAAGCACATTTGGTATAAAATAAGCCTTTTTGACCACTATGGGTATTATGACTACTACTTCGTTGCCTTAAGTGGTGCAGCAGGGAAATGCTTGACTAACAAGCAGAAGGTTGCTGGTTTGAATCCCCGCTGGTACTATATCAGGCAGCTGTGATATAGGAAGATGCTTGGAAGGCATAATCTCATACTGCATGGGAGGAGGTAATGGTAAACCCCTCCTGTATTCTACAAAAGAAAACCACAGGGTTCTGTGGGTGGGAGTCAAAATCAACTTGGTGGCACACTTTACCTTTACACTATTATTTATTTGCCACTTTTCAACAAAAAAATGCTCAAAGTGGTTTACATAGAAAAAGAATAATATGAAGAAGATGGTTCCCTGTTGCCAAAGAAATACAAGGTAGACGCTAGTAAAAGCCACTGGAGGGATACTGTGCTGGCATTGAATAGGATATTCTTACTTTCAGGTATAAGGACTGAACTGGGAAAAATAAGTAGTGCTTTGTGTATAAATATTAAGGCAAGGGCTGTCTCTAGCTTTTGTGGGGCCCAGGGTGAAACCATTTGGGGTGGGGGGATGTTGAATCAATTTTGTCCTGCCCCTGCCAGAACTAGAAGTGTTGCAGTGCTAAACTGGAGAGGGACTCATAGGCCCAAGGCAGCTGCCCCCCACCTCCAGCCCTCCTTCAGGTAGCCTCTCCGTCTCAATATTTTACCCCTTGTTCAGCACATTTTAGAAAGCTACAAAGACAGAAGACTCAGTAGAATTCTACAAGCGGGGTTGGATCACATGACCTGAAGGAAATGCTGAAGTAATTGAGTATGTTTTTCTAAGAGTAAAGGCTAATGAAGGCCAAGATAGCATGTTTTAAATATCTCAAAGGATGGTAGGTAAAAAATAAAAATAAAAATGAGAGGGACAGCAATTTCCCAGGGTGGTTTGGTAATGGATAAAGTTGCGTCCAGGAAGTGTAATTTCCCCCCCCTTTCTATTAAGTTTCTTTGAGGAGGTTATAAAAGATAAGAACCTAAGAACAGCCCTGCTGGATCAGGCCCAAGGCCCATCTAGTCCAGCATCCTGTTTCTCACAGTGGCCCACCAGATGCTGCCACCAAGATGGCACAGAGAATCCTAGCTTTTCAGAAAGTTAGACAACACCCTCTTTAATTAACCTTCCTGCTCTAACTGCTCTGTTTGGAAGCTCATCAGTGATACTGACATGATTGTAGGTGCTTCTGCTGTCCATGGAGCTCCATTCGTGCATCAGAACCTCATCGAGGTTTTGGACCGGACTGGACTATGATTTAGTTAGTATTGCAGACCTCCTTCTTTGCTTGCTGCACAGCCAACATGCAAAGAGAATACTGTGTTTATTGCAAACCACCTGCTGTAGAGTAAACACACTAAGCAAGGCCACGGCTCTGTTTGTTGCAGCTTCTGGTTTTACTTTGGCACACCTTCCTACACCATCTTTTCTGCATATGGAAAGCAGTTGAGTAGCTCTGCCACATTTTGAAGTGCATCAGAAATCTATCACGGCATTGCTTTCACCAACTCTTCTGAATCCGCCCCCCCCCCGCCAACTTTACTTCTTTGTGTATTTTTTTCCAGCTTTACTCAGTTCTTTGTGCACATACCATACATTTAATGGGCCAATCAGACCTTCGGTCCTTGACAGATACTTTTGTTATACATTGGTAGCTATCTTTACTACAAGGTTGAGTTGACTCATATAGGGCTGATTATGCAATGTTATAAGACACTCCATGAAACTTAATCTAAAGTGATTTTCAGAATCTTTCAGTGTTACACTGGAGTATAAACAGTTAGCCACAACTGAAAATCCTAAGCTACAGACAATGGGATGCAGTAACCTCTTGGGTTCAGGATTAAAAATTATAGGATCATTGACCTTAAACGATTTATGTAGCCTGGGAAATCTAGAGTTAAGCAGCTTGGAAAACAGTGAAGACCAGCCTCAAGTCTGGGGAACAGAAGATTTCTTCTCTCTTTTTCTCCTGCTGATATCCAGCATTGTTTCAATCAAAGTGCAGGTAGTGTTTGTAGAATGACAGATCATGTGAACATTCATAGGATTATTGTTTATAAGGCTGATCCATTTGACCTTCTATATTGTGCAGTGTGTCATGGGATTATATCATAACAGCATTCAGATGAGAGCTTATAAAATGTTGCTTTTGTGATCATTGAACTTCAAAACTGGTACCCTAGAAAATCAGTAGCATCAATTAAAGGGGCTAATACGCCTGCACTTAAACATATTAAAATCTATCTCTTGCTATAGATAAAGACAAAAACACAGAATTTGAATTTGTTCTCCTAATTCAATTTATTTTTGCTAACCAAATTTATTCTTCTAATATTTCCATTAAAAATACACACAATTTTAGGGAGGAAAATGAACTATAGCTTTTTGTAGTGTGATAGGCGACAGGTCAGAAAAGCATTTCAGAATAATTTTACACCTTTTAACCTTAAAAAAATACTTTGCTGACAATTGAGAAAAGGCCTTAAAAGAAGTGCTGATCGGCATTCTCACAGCAGGGTTGCCATGTCCCATCACATAGCAGAGGGTTTCTGCATAATGTATCCTGTAATAAGAAGTGTGCTGCAAATCACAAGACTTGAGAAGCAGCTTTAAGCAAGTCGTCCTTGGCATGAACTGCTATTACTGATGACACTGAAAGTTTGGTCTGTAAAAACTCCTTTAAAAAAATTTAAAAGGTAGTTTTTTAATTTGAGACTTGGAAACATTTCTTTGTCATCTAAATTTGCCTGAATTTAATATACATATTTAGCATTCTAGTATTTCTGTTTCTCTTCCCTCAGTGTTTATGCATTGACAGCCCTGTTAAATGAACACTGCTGAACCTAGTTAAATGAATATTTCCATTTCCTCTTGCCACTACCAAAACTGTTAATTGTTTGGAAAATTGTTTGGAAATAGCCTGCACTAACTGCCCAACTCACAACTTAATCAAGCGAACTTCTAGGATCCAAGCCAAGTTTATATCTGAATCAGCCTAAATCCAAACAGATTGACTTAACGGTTTTGTGTATCTGGTGCGCGTGTCCCACCCCACCCTACAGATATGCAAAGTTATGGCAATGCACAGAATTACCCAACATCCTATGGGAGGCCAATAGGGCTGGTCTCATTTAATATGCTCTATGTCAGCTGCAATACTGTTGAAATCTTTTACTAGCCAATTTTAGATCATAGGGTTGTGTCAAGGCCAATGGTTCACTGGTTAAACAGCATGTAGGATTCCACTGACATGAGTTGTTCCAAGCCCCCCATGTATCTGTTTCTCACCAAGTCCTTTGTTATGACAGTAGTTGTTGCTGGTATAAGAGCCCCAACTATTGCTGTTGTGCTGGAGTGAACATACCGTGCCAGGTCAACAGACCAGCCCCAGCATTGCACTGGAAGACCAATCATGATGCTCCATTCTGAACACGGATTTGCTCTCACACCCTGCTCTTGGTTTGGGAAGAAAGAATGATTATTCAGGTGTAATCTGGAAGGAGCTCACTCACCCCTCCATACCGCCGCGCAGTGGCATTTTCAAAGGTAAAAGGGGGAACTCTCCCCTTCTCCTCCTCCCCGCTCCCTGAAGCCGCTGCCATGACCCATCCTGCCACCAGCAGCTGTGTTCTTTACAGGGCAAAAGGGGAAGCTTTCCCCTCATTCCCTCAGTTACTGACACCACAGCGCAGCGGCATTTTATTTTTTAAAGGTAAATGGAGGGACTTTCTCCTCACCCCCCCCCCTCGCTGCAGCCACAGCCACACCCAGAAAGGGGTGGCAAAAGTTGAGGAGTGGCAAAATTTGCCATCCCTCTAATTTTGCCTCCATGGGCAAATGCCTACTCCACCTCTCCATTAATCCATCACTGAGTACAGCCACAATGCTCAGATATTTCAGTATACACAACAGTAAGAAAAGAAGCCTGCCAAATGTCATATGGGCTCCTAAGCTTAAATTATACTGGCTGAGATCCTGACTAATGAGGTACTAGTGCACTGCAATGGTGTACCACCAGTATTTCTGAAGAGTTCCAGACTAATGCTCCACTAGTGCTAGTGTGTGGGGGGGGGGGGTTTGGGGGAGATTTCAACAACCCTGCCTTCCTTTGGAAACAGGGGTGGAGCCGCCATAGCACAAACAGGTTCAAAGAACCCGGGCCACCACACTCAAGGGCTGTGACTTGTGCCCCAGCCCCGCCACCTGTGTCTGATGTCAGATGCAGGGGACATGGTTTCACTCACAAATGGGGCCGCACGTCCCATCTGCGAGGAAATTCTGGCAAATGGCTCTCCCTGCTTTAAAAGGCAGGGAGCTGTGTTTCTGGCCAGGTTGGGAAGCCGGCACTGGTTAAGTTTCTTAAAAATGGAGCCACACTCAAAAACGACAACAACAAAATGACTGCAGCATGGCAGTTTGTTAGTATTTTACTTATCGAATGAGAATTATCTCTATCATATTTTGATCCCACCATTCTGCCAAGGTATGCAGGGTGGATCGTATGGTTTCCCCACCCCCATTTTATCCTCACAAGAGTCCTGTCAGGGCTGAGAGCAGGTGATAGGCCCAAGGAGTAAGTAAGCTTAACTTGAACCTGGGTCTTCCTAGCCCTAGCCTAACACTCTAATCTAGGCCTGCTCAACTTCAGCCCACCAGCTGTTTTTGGGCTACAACTCCCATAATCCCCAGGCATGGTGGCCAATAGCCAGGGATTATGGGAGCTGAAGGTCAGCATCTGCAGGAGGGCCAGAGTTGAGTAGCCCTGCTCTAATCACTACATAACACTGTCTCTAATGAGATAATGTGTCTATTGAGTAATGAGACCTTGAAGCTCTTCTCACGATCAGTGAGAAGAGCGTCTGGCAGGTCTGTAGGGACAGAGGGCTTAGCCTCCTCTCCCCGCAGATGATTATGCCTGCAGACCTGCACACAATTACTGGCTCTGTCATGGAGCCAGTGGGGGAATCGGGGGCCTCACGGCCCCCAGAAGTTCCAGGATACCCCGAGTGAGTGCGTGAGGCATTCTGGAGAGATCCCCGAGGCTGGGAGGCTGGCTGCAGCTTCCCAGTCGGGGGGGTCTACTCATGTGCTGCCGCATGCCACCGCGGCACATACACAAAAAACGAGGTTAACAGAGTGCTCGTTCTATTAACCTCATTTGTGTGTGTGTGTGTGTGGGGAGAATTAGGCGGTCTAGCCGCCTTCAAACCACTGGGTTCGCCCACGAGCCCAGTGGTTGCCACAATCAGTAGAAAGCGGGCTAGGCTCCCTTAGCCCTCTTTCTACTGATCGTGGGAATAGCTTCCTTGTGGCAGTGACTGTGAACTCTAGTCGCACAGGCATGATAGAAGAATTGCCTGGCTGTAGCCTTCCCACCCTTTAATGTCCTAGGCTTCCACTGTAACAGTTGCTACCTTGGTAGGGTAAATGTTCTCCAGATGTAATGGAAGGCTGCCTGGCTGTTTTCTCCCTTCACTCCAGTGGCTTCAGCAATGAATGATGTTCTTACATACATTGCTGGAGATCTGACAACCATTTGCCAACATGTGTTTTTAAGAGAGCATGCCAAAAAAAATAAAATAAGGACCCTTGAAGTTACATATTTGATTAAAAATGCAATCTGAATCAGAAGAATGCTTAAAACATTTTTTCTAAGTTAAAATAGGAAAATAATAGAAGTGATTCATATAAATGGAGCTGTACAGCCTAGATTAATAATAATCCTGTGTATATGTCTATCTTGTCTTTTTCTGAGTTCATTTATACTTTTGATGGTTATGATAACTATTCACACTACCGGGCAGGCCAGCTTACAAGTTTTGCCAACTTACCTTCCAGATGATCTTGGCATGTTGGTAGGAAATCTATACTCCTTCTGGCTTGTACATAATTACTGGTAATATTCCAAATCACTGCCAGGAAAACTCTTGCCACAGAGAGAGAGCAGCACAGATCTCCAGAGGCCAAAACAATGTGTCCTGGCCTCCAGATATCCCACAATGCACTGCATGACAAGTGTGAAGCTCTGGGGCAATCCTCCAAGACAGGCACGGAGCGGGACCACCTGCGGCCCGTGTGCAGCCGCAGAGTTGGCCCCGGTGAGCCTGTCCCCCACGTCTGACGTCAGACATGGGAGCCTTGAGGCTCCATTCAGGAGTTGGAGTTCAACTCCCGAAGGGGCCGCACAGTCCCTTCAGGAGCTACTTAGGCTGGTGCTGTGCTTGCAGCACCAGCCTTGGCAAGGAAGAGCCGCTCCTGTCTGCACTGCAAATGCAGCGCCAGCCTTAGTTTAGCTCCCGAAGGGGCCGCGTGGCTCCCGCTTGGGAGCTAAACCAGCACCCCCATGTCTGACGTGAGACACGGGGGGCGTGTCGGGGCCGCAAGATGCAGCCCCTGATTGGGCACGGCCCAGGTTCATTGAACCCATTGGCCCAAAGGTGGCTCCGCCCCTGCCCCGGGAGGTGGGTGCTCTAGCTCCCGACTCTGCATGCTTGGGCTACACTCAGCCTGAGCACCCACACAACCCCAATGCTGGGGTCAAGGGCATGCTCACGCCCTTAACCCTGGCTAAAGGCTGGGATTTAAAGTAGGGTTAGGTGGACAGGCAACACTGGGATCCACGTGGATTGCAGTGCAGCACACGAGCAACCTAAACCAGGCTGGGCTGCCTTAGCCTTGGTAAGGTTGCTCGTGAGAATAGGCTTTCTGTGTCAGAGAATTCCAAAGTTAAATAAAAGTGAGCTAAAGTGGGGGGAGGGCTTATTCTGAATTTTAAAAAATGCCTGGCATTTCATGATGCTAAAATAAACCATTTCTACTTCTTCAAAACAATCTGAGGAGAAGAGTTGAGAGGACCTGAGCTTATCCTCTTTCCAAATGAAAAGCAAAGATATACAACTAACTCTATCTCTCTGTCTCCCCCCTACTCCCAGCTACAGAACTTTGTTAACAAACATCTCTAAATGTAAACATTTCAAGCTTCAGCTGGGATCTGAAAACCAATCTATGCTCTTTCTGGCTTTTGCATAATTGCTGGTAATATTCCAACTCATTGCCAGGAATCTCTCTCTCTCTCTCTCTCTCTCTCTCTCTCTCTCTCTCTCTCTCTCTCTTTCCTCCCAGTTTGGGAAAAACACACATACTCTTATATGCATGTTGGAGAGGAGAGCTGGTCTTGAGGTAGCAAGCATGACTTGTCCCCTTAGCTAAGCTATGACTTGTCCCCATAGCCTGGTTGCCTATGAATGGGAGACTTGATGTGTGAGCATTGTAAGATATTCCCTTCAGGGGATGGAGCTGCTCTGGGAAGAGCATCTAGTTTCCAAGTTTACTCCCTGGCAGCATCTCCAAGATAGAGCTGAGAGAGATTCATGCCTGCAACCAGAGGCGTAGCTAGCCCGCCGTTGGTCCGTGTGTGGCCGCGGCAGGCGCCCCGATAGCTCCGCCCCCTGCGTCTGATGTCAGATGCAGGGGATAGCCATGCCCCCACGTCTGACGTCAGACGCGGGGGGCGTGGTCTGTCTCCTGAATGGAGCCTTGAGGCTCCATTCGGGAGAAGCAGCTTAACTGCTGAAGGGGCCACGCAGCCCCTTCGGCAGTTAGACAAAGGCTGGTGCTGCGTTTGCAGCGCCAGCCAGGAGCAACTCTTCCCTGCCTTTGCAGGGAAGAGCCGCTCCTGGCTGGCACTGCAAACACAGTGCCAGCCTTTGTTTAGCTCCCGAAGGGGCTGCGCGGCCCCCGCTCGGGAGCTAAACTACCACCCCCGCGTCCGATGTCAGACGTGGGGGACATGTCAGGGCCGCGAATGGCGGCTCCTGATTGGGCACAGCTCGGGTTCTTTGAACCCGTTCGCCCAATTATAGCTACGCCCCTGCCTGCAACCTCGGAGAAGCTGCTGCCAGTCTGTGAAGACAATACTGAGCTAGATAGACCAATGGTCTGACTCAGTATATGGGAGCGTCCTATGTTCCACTACTCTGAGAACAGCTCTGTGTCCTATTTGCATGTTGTGTAGAGCCATGTTCTTCATTTTTATAAAGGGAGGAGAACTGGTCTTGTGGTAGCAAGCATGACTTGTCCTTTTAGCTAAGCAGGGTTTGCCCTGGTTGCATATGAATGGGAGACTTGATGTGTGAGCACTATAAGATATTCGCCTTCGGGGATGGAGCTGCTCTGGGAAGAGCATCTTGGAGCTCCCTGGCATCTCCAAGATAGGGCTGAGAGAGATTCCTGCCTGCAACCTTGGAGAAGCCGCTGCCGGTCTGTGAAGACAATACTGAGCTAGATGGACCAATGGTCTGACTCAGTATATGGCAGCTTCCTATGTTCCTATGTTCCTATGGCGTGTGTACACACAAACTCACAGCTGTGTGCAAGCCATAACTATATAAGGGTAACTGGCTATAGAAGTATAAGAGCAAAACAATATATGGACAAGACTTGTTACAAAGGACACAAGACCATTCTGAACCCATCTTTGCAGGTAACCAGTCAGGCAGTGAGAAACAAGAGTGAGATGACCATACATCCTTTTACCTTTAAAAGGTCTCTGTTGCTGGCTACTTCTAGTTCTCTGATTCAACAGCAGGCCTGTTACATTGTCCCCAGAGTATGTTGTTTTATCTGTGAAAGTGGCCCAAATTCTTGTTGCTTTTCTGCCTTTGAGTTTTACTCTTCTGATATGGAGATGCTTGGATTTAGACCCCTACATATTCCTCATTGTGAATTGCTGCTGATTGCCTACTTGTGTTGCCTACTTCATCCTCTGCCTATGAGTCCTCAGCCTTGCATTGTCCTCCAGCTGAGGTCTGAGAACCCTCCAGTAATTTGCCTCTGCACAAGCTTCTGTCTGAGTTCAAGGTCTTCATTTATCTAGTTTCTCCACTGTAGTCTGAATATCTACAAGATGACTAATGATGGTTGATAGTCTTCTAACCAAATTATTAGAAAATTTGTATCTGACTTGACAGACATTGAGTGTGAACACTTGAAATGAAGAACAGACATGAAGATATTTCTTACCACTGTACAAATACGAGAAATGTCATCACCCATATTCCATACATAGGGATCCCTCCAGTTAAGCTTTAAAGAGACAAGCACAGACATGTTATCTGGAATGTAGGCATTCTTCTTGTCAGGAGAGTCAGTTATAGTTATAAAAAGGCATACTTAGAATATAAAGGTAAAGGTAAAGTGGGCCATTGAGTCGATGTTGACTCCTGGTGACCACAGAGCCCTGTGGTTGTCTTTGGTAGAATACAGGAGGGGTTTATCATTGCCCCCTCCTGTGCAGTATGAGATGATGATGCCTTTCAGCATCTTCCTTTATCACTCCTGCCTGGTATGGGTGTTTCCCATAGTCTGAGAAACACACCTAGAATATATTTACACTGAAATCTGTTAGGAGTTTTACTATTATTATTACTACTACTACTGCCACTACTACTATTATTACTACTACAGATATTTAATATAGAGACAAGAGTTTATATAACTTGACTGGCAAAGGTCCCCCTCAGTTGCTATCAAGCAGTCACATGATCTGATCCCCAGAATGGGGTCTGGGTACTCTACATGCGAGCCACCTAATGGCACAGCGGGAAATGACTTGAAATGACTTTAATAGCAAGCCAGAGGTTGCCGGTTCGAATACCCGCTTGTATGTTTTCCAGACTATGGGAAACACCTATATTGGGCAGCAGCGATATAGGAAGATGCTGAAAGGCATCATCTCATACTGTATGGGAGATGGCAATGGTCTACCAAAGACAACCACATGGCTCTCTGTGGTCTCCAGTAGTCAACACTGACTTGACGGCACACTTTCCTCTATATGCAGATATCCTTAGAAGATGCAAAAGTAACGGAGGAAAGAGGAAGCACAACACTTATTTATTAATTTACTGTTATTTACCATTTGTGATGTGCTTTTTCAACATGTCCAAAACAATATGCAATAAAACACATAATGCAAGAATTCTGTGTTCCTATAGCTAGCTTAGACATAACATGTTTTCATGTTTCTCCTTTGTGGAAAGTAGTACTACAAGCAGATTGCGATCTCACCTGTTTCCAAAAGTATTTTGTTTGGATCTACACCATGAAAGCTCCTGAACATGTCAGCCCTTTAACATCTGTATTTTAAGGATGGCACCTTAAGCCTTCAGGCTCCCAATGTCCCCCACTGCACTTCACAACCAACTTATGAAAGCATATACCGGTAAATACGAAGTGATTATAATTTGGATTGTTCACATGGAATGGGGGAAAAGAAAAGGGAAAACCAAAGAGGGAAGAAAGTTCAGTTGGGAATTTTGCCATACCCAGGAGTGATTCACACCAGCATTTTCTATGGAGTAAGCACACTGCATGTTGACTTTTGTTTTGTCATTGTGTTCTTGCAAATGCTTCCAAATATGTTTGGGGATTGGAATGGCTCCACCTGATTTTGGTCCATAAAGACATCTGGGTGTTCAAAGTTGCTACCAAAGCCTGCTGAGGTAAATCTGGAGGTATGGATGAAGGGATAAATGAATACTCTATCAGATTACATCTTAATATGCCTGCAGGTGGAAAGCAGTGATGTCACACTTTGTTCATGCTGACGGTTTCCACATGGATGAACCTGCTGATTTGTGTGTGTGTTTTCTCAAAACCAGTTTTAATAAAGGAATAAAACTCATTGTTTAGCTTTGTGGATTCCAAAGTCATTGAAGTGTTTTCTTTTAAAAAAACAAAACCCTATAATAGCCACTGGACTAAACTTGTGAGGTTGTTTTCACACATTCAGCATGATTCAAGTGGTGATATTTATTGTATTCTGTCATTCTAGGCAGAATAAATAGAAATCAAATAGATAGATAGATAGATAGATAGATAGATAGATAGATAGATAGATAGATAGATCTTTCTAAGCCAGACAGCTCTCTGTTAAGACTCTTATTGATACAGTTCTAAAGTTCTCTTTTAGGATTTCTACTCAAAACATTTGCATTTCAGTATTGGTCTTATAGGCAGAGGTAATTAGAACCCAATGTTCCAAGACCATGACCATGCCTTCCTTCTTCTACTCTTGAACCTTTCCTTTCTGTCTTAAATGCTGCCACTTATCTGAGATTCCTGCTCATTGTTAAGTTCATAATACCTTTCTATTATACCACCCTCTTTACAAGCTACCTCTTTGTTCTGGTCTTCACTTGAAGTGTTTCTTCTGTTTATTTTTAAATGATGCTGTAATCGTGCTCCTCTAAATATATCTTCTTCTTATTTGCTACATGTTGCTCCTTCCCTCTCATACTAATTGCCAAATTAAACCTAACATTACCCTCTTTCTGTTCCCCAGGACTGGATACCACTGAAATGCTCTTCCACCAGCAACCAACTCCCCCTATCCTATTGCCACACTCCAGTCCAGTGCCTCCTTAAGATACTTTTTCACCTTGGTTTTTCCCAATTGGCCCTCCTTCCCTTTCCCCTTGTTTCATTTTCCTCCCTGATGTGCCTTCACAAAGCTGAAGGCAGGTCTTGTCTTATTTTTAATTTTTGTACAGCACCTAGTAGTTTTAGGAATAATAATAATAATAATAATAATAATAACAACAACAACAACAACAACAACAACAACAACTAGCTTAATCCGCGCAGAGCATCTGTGTGCTAGTACTTGATTACTTCCCTCACCTCCTGACACAGCCTCCCCTCACCTCAGAGATCTCTCCACCCTCACCTGAGCTGCACTCCTGCTCCTCCTCCTCCTCCATCCCGTTGTTTCCATCCCCCTCACCCCTCTTGGTCGCTCCTCCATCCCATTACTCCATCCCTCCTTACCCCTTTTGGTTGCGGCTGCAGCATTACTGGTGCCTATTGGCCAAGCTGCAGCCCCCTATCCCCAGAGACCTCCCCACCCTCCTTCTTTCTCTCTTCCCCTCCCTTCTCTCTTATTCTCTCCTCCACTCACTCTTCCCCTCCCTTCTTTCTTCCCTTCCCTTCTTTCTTCCCCTCCCTCCTTTCTTTCTTTACTCTCCTCTACAGTCAAGAACATCTTCCGACCAGTAACACTTGCATTCTAACTGACTCACAACAGCAGCCTCCTTCTCCTGAAGGGGCCCTTTCCTCCCTCATCGCCCCTTTCTTCACAGACCCCTGCCCACTATCTTTTTATAGATATAGATTCCTCTCCTCTACAATCAAGAACATCTTCCGACCAGTAACAGTTGCATTTCAACTGATTTTAACCATCACAGGCTCCTCCTCCCTATCTGCATATGGAATCCCTACTGCCCAATCAGGTGCTTTTGCTCATGAATTCTTGCGAGAGCTGCCACGCACAGGATTAGCCACGGTTAGGCCTTAGAGAATTATATATATATATAAAGATACTAACAATATTATTATTATTATTATTATTATTATTATTATTATTATTATTATTATTACTGTGATGATCCACTGGAACTTTTGCAAGAATTACAAATTGCCAGCCAGCAAGAATTGGTGGAATCATCAAATTGAGAGGGTCACAGAAAATCAGGATGCAAAAATCCTTTGAGATTTTAGAATATAAACTGATAGGCATTTAGCGCACAATACGCCAGATGTGACAGTCATTGAGAAGAATCGGGTTCTCATAATTGATACTGCAATTCCATGGGATAGACGAGTCGATGAAAATTAATTGGAGACAATAACTAAATACAAGGACCTTCAGTTTGAAATTGAGCAGCTCTGGAAAAAGAAAACAATAGTGGTGCCAATAGTTGTTGGTGCCCTTGATGCAGTACCAAAAGAACTTGAACACCATCTTGACACTATGGGCATCAATAAAATTACAACACATCAGCTACAGAAGACCACACTACTCAAGACAGCATGGATACTACGATGGAGCCCCTGGTGGCGCAGTGGTAAAACTGCCGCCCTGTAACCAGAAGGTTACAAGTTTGATCCTGACCAGGGGCTCAAGGTTGACTCAGCCTTCCATCCTTCTGAGGTCGGTTAAATGAGTACCCAGAATGTTGGGGGCAATATGCTAAATCATTGTAAACCGCTTAGAGAGCTTCGGCTATAGAGCGGTATATAAATGTAAGTGCTATTGCTATTGCTATCTTTAATTTTTCTTTAGTTATCCTAGATCCTTGGAAAGGGGCCAATAATTAAAGTACCAAACCCTGTCAATAACATCTGGTAGACTGGGAGTAAATAGAATAATAATAATAATAATAATAATAATAATAATAATAATAATAATCCCTCAGTAAGGCACTACCTTGGCATGGTTGTGGGGCTTGCGTGCTCTGAGGAACGTGAGAGCTATGCCAGAGGTCCAACCATACTGGACAGGTCTCACCAGAGGAGCCAGACAAAGAGTGCATCTCCCATCAACAATATGGTGAGACGTAACCTTAATGAATCTATACCGGATCGGTCGTCACCCAGGTCAACAAGGACCTCGCCAGGTGCTGGAGTGCCTGGACATCTGGTGGCAAGTGGGCTACAGGACTCAGGATCTTCAGTTGAGCAACCAGGGCTGGAGACTGCAAGGTTACTGGAAGAAACGTCGCTTAACCGAAAAAAATATACGAAAAATGCCAACAAGGAAATAATGATCTGCTATTACAAGTCTAGTCCAACTAGAAGAGGTTATTTAAAAAGAATGTACCAAATTTGGAAAGAGAAGCATCCAGATACAGAAATCACAGAACAAAGGCTAGCAGACCAGAGAAGATTCATAATAAGAAATAAAATATTCACAGGAGTTGAGCTGGAAGAACTGCAAAGAGCAACACAGGCTCAAGATATGGAAGAAGAATTACCACCAACTGAAGAAGTTGCTCAGGTGCAGGTGGAGGAGGTCTTGGAAATAGAGGATGCCACTGTGGCTGAACTGTTTCAAAATAAAAACCAGGCAAACTCCCCTTTGCCTTCACCTCAAAAACTCAAATGCTGTTTAACAGAAAAGCAACAAGAACTAAAGCAAAAAATAACTGAGCACATTAACCAAACAACCACCAGGGTTCGACTTCCAGCCCTAAAAACAGTTGCCAAAAAACAACTTGCTCAGGCATTAAAAGATGTCAATGCTGCACTTGCAGAAATAACAACCAAGAATTTGCAAGAAACAAACCAACTAATGTACAATGCAGCAACAATAACAACACAAGAGCTCGGATATAAGATCAGTGGGCCTGTAAAAAAAGAAAGCAGTACATCACCTAAGTGGAAGATTAGATTAGAAAATAAAATCTCCAGGCTCAGATCAGATGCTAGTAAATTGAAAGATATGAAAGACAAGAAGCTGAAGAATGAAAACACCAAACAGTATCTGATCCAAAAATACCACCTAGATTCAAGGAAAATTATAGAAGTCCTGGAAATAATAAAGCAGCAAATAACAGCAGTGCCAAAGAAGATTAGCAGATACGAAGCCAGAATTACACAACACAGGCAGAATCTCCAATTCCAATCAAATCAGAGATGTTTCTACCAAAGCATAGAAGGAGAAACTGCAAGAAACGTAGAAACACCAAATAAAGAAGAAACAGTGCAATTCTGGGGGAAATTATGGGACAATCCAATAGACTATAATAAAAAAGCAAGCTGGATGAAAGAGGTCAAAAAATGTGACCAACAAATGCAAGATCTAATAATAACACCAGAATTAATAAGTGAACGAGTAAAGAAAATTAAAAATTGGACTGCACCAGGTGAGGATGAACTGCATGGCTTTTGGCTTAAACACCTAACAAGCCTTCATAAACAACTATCAAAACACTTCAATCACATTTTGCAAGGAGGTAATATTGAACAATGGCTAACAACTGGGAAAACTCATCTCATAATGAAAGACCCAGCAAAAGGTGCAGTTCCAAGTAATTATAGACCGATAACCTGCCTACCAACCATGTTCAAATTATTAACTGGAATAATAGCAGATGAAGTGATGCAACACTTAATAACTAACAAACAGCTTCCAGTTGAACAGAAAGGAAATTGCCCGAACACCAGAGGCACAAAAGACCAGCTGCTGACTGACAAAATGATTTTAGAAAATTGCAGGAGAAGAAAAACAAATCTAAGTGTTACATGGATTGACTACAAGAAAGCCTTCGACTCATTGTCTCACACATGGATACTAAAATGTTTAGAAACAACTGGTGTCAGCAAAAACATTCAGATATTTATTTAAAAAGCAATGAGCATGTGGAGTACACAGTTAACAATCAATGGCGAGACACTTGGACAGGTTAGCATTAGAAGAGGCATTTTCCAAGGGGACTCACTATCCTCTCTGTTGTTTGTAATCGCCATGACCCCACTTTCACAAATACTAAACAAAACAGGCCTCGGATACCAAGCATCTAAAACATCAAGTCAAATCAACCATCTGCTGTACATGGACGATCTGAAGTTGTATGGAAAGTCCCAGTCAGAAATCGAATCACTGCTAAACACTGTCCGTATATTCAGTAGCAATATAGCAATGGAGTTTGGACTAGAGAAGTGTGCTGCATTAATAATGAACAGAGGAAAAATAAGAAAAACAGAAGGAATAGAACTACCCAATGGAAGCAACATCAAGAACCTGGAAGAGAAAGAACATTACAAATACTTGGGCATTCTCTAGGCTGATAACATCGCACACACTGAAGTTAAAAGAAAAATTGGAAGTGAATACATCAGGAGAGTTAGAAAAATCCTCAAGTCCAAACTCAATGGCGGGAACACCATACAAGCCATATACACCTGGGCTATACAGTACCTGTTATCAGATACACTGCAGGAATAATAGACTGGACCCAGGCAGAGCTAGAGACACTAGATCATAAGACCAGGAAAATCATGACCATCAATCATGCTCTGCACCCCCGCAGTGATGTCGATAGGCTATACCTCCCTCGCAGCTCAGGTGGAAGAGGAATGCTGCAAGTCCATCAAACAGTAGAGGAGGAGAAAAGAGGCCTTGAAGAATATATCAAGGACAGTGAAGAAGATGCACTTCAAGTGGTCAATAACGAGAAACTATTCAACACCAATGAAAGAAAGCAGGCCTACAAGAAAGAACAAGTCAAGAACCGAGCAGAAAAATGGAAAAATAAGCCCCTGCATGGTCAATATTTGCACAATATAAGTGGAAAATCAGACATCACCAAGACTTGGCAATGGCTTAAGAATGGCAACTTGAAGAAAGAAACAGAGGGTTTAATACTGGCTGCACAAGAGCAAGCACTAAGAACAAATGCAATAAGAGCCAAAGTCGAAAAATCCACAACAAACAGCAAGTGCCACCTTTGTAAAGAAGCAGATGAAACAGTGGACCACCTAATCAGCTGTTGTAAAAAGATTGCACAGACTGACTACAAACAAAGGCATGACAAGGTAGCAGGGATGATACACTGGAACATCTGCCAAAAATACAAGCTACCTGTAGCCAAAAATTGGTGGGACCATAAAATTGAAAAAGTTGAAGAAAATGAAGATGTAAAACTATTATGGGACTTCCGACTACAAACAGACAAACATCTGCCACACAATACACCAGATATGACTGCTGTCGAGAAGAAAGAAAAAACAAGTCAAAATAATCGACATAGCAATACCAGGGGATAGCAGAATAGAAGAAAAAGAAATAGAAAAAATCACAAAATACAAAGATCTACCAATTGAAATTGAAAGGCTGTGGCAGAAAAAGACCCAAATAATCCCAGTGGTCATTGGCGCCCTGGGTGCAGTTCCAAAAGACCTTGAAGAGCACCTCAACACCATAGGGGCCACAGAAATTACCATCAGCCAATTACAAAAAGCAGCTTTACTGGGAACAGCCTATATACTGCGACGATATCTATAACAACAACAACAACATTGACAATAAAATTCAGCCATCCTAGGTCCTTGGGAAGGACTCGATGTCTGGATAAAACAAACCAGTCAATAACACCTGTCTGACTGTGTAAACAAGAGAATAATAATAATATGGCTGAAGAATCATATACAATTAATGAAATCAAAATTGTTGTTGGGAAAAGGAAAGGGACTCCTCTCCCAGCTCAGCTTCTCCTCCCTCAAAGATAATCTACCCTGAATTAAACAATCAAAACATAGGTAGGCACCCTCCTTTCTAAAAATATAAGTTGCAATTGTGTTGGGAGGAATCATGATGTAATATTCAGATGAAAACTCAGAAGGGTCCAGACACATGGTAGTTCTCATAGATATTCCTCACATATCACGTTGCTAAGCGACACTTAGCAATGTGAATCCTTCTTCTCCTGCCATTCAGGTACATCTTCAATGCACTTTCCTTTTGTCTTCTCAATGTGGCATTATCATTCGAGGCTTTACAGGTGCCAGACCTGGCTGGAGGCAAATCTTGGGAAATGTGCATCAGTCCTGTGAATACAAATGACAGACACTGGTCAGGAGGAACATTTTTTTATGTCTAAACTGTATACCTTGTGGGAGGAAGGAACCGGAATTCTTGCAATAGATACTACATGTATGTTGCAGCATGACTATTGGACCATCTCATAATCAATATTGTTTTTAACCATGTCAATTCTAGCCTTAGTCTCAGTGGTATTATTAAGAGGGAGGGGGATATTCTTTCCTTAGCAGAAATAGTATGGAAATAAAAATATACTCTTTGCATCTTTGAAAAATTGCCAGCTATTTTTTTCAAAGACCTCCACCAAGAACTGCAATCGTAAGCTCCTCTGAGCAGGACCAGATCTGTTGCTGAGGTTATTCTGTTAAGTGCCACTGATAGTGTGTTACTGCTGCTGCTGTTGCTATTGTTTGTTAAGAGCTGACCCAGGCTATTTTCTGCTATCAGGAAAAGAGGAGTTGCCATTGTAAGCAAACTGGGGGAAAGGACCTACTTAGGCAAATTTGACCCCTTTGGAATTTCACTTCTTCTAAATCCTGTAGAAAAGGCAGGTTGGCTCAAGCTAACATTACTTGCTCCCATGGACATAAATGGGAGAGAACACCTGAGTTAATTCATTGATCCCTGGTAACTGGGCAAAGAGGTACTATTAAAGTGGTAGGTCTCTTATATTTAGAAGGGGGAGAGCAACTATCTCTACTTAACCCAGCATAGTGTCTTGCTGGTGTTTCCCTTGTGGTGTTTCTTTTAAGACTGTGAGTCCCTTTGGGGAGAGGGAATCACTTTAACATTCCTTTTGCTATGGAAATCACTTTGTGAACTTTTCTTTTGTTGAAAAGTGGTATATTCATATTCTCAACAGCAACAATAAATAGTTCACAGCTTCCTTCCACAGGATTAGATTTTGGGGTACTTCCAGATATAGTGCTTCATGGGTGAGTGGCACCCCAAATCAGAAAACTGGCAATCTCAATCTACATTTCCATGATGTCATTCTCTGTGCTGTCACTCCCAGCTCATCTGCTACTGGCCCACTCCAGATGCTCCTGCAGGCGTCTGCCACTAGTATGGAAACTCTTCAATAAGCAGGAAAATCCAAGTGGCAGGTCATACTAGATATCACAGCAAGGCAATGTGATTTATCACACAGAACCCGATTCTCATTGTCAAAGGGACAAGGTAACCTGTAGGCCAGCTTTTGGTTTGCTACCTGTAGAGAAGAATGTTGGCTCTGCAGCAGTGCTTTCTCTAAGCATTAATGTTTTATCACTGAGGGCCAGATTAGACATTACACTGAGGCTGAGTTCAGACGTACAGGATAAGTGCAGTTAAAGCTGGCTGAGGTTGTAAATGTGGTTATGGGCCGAAAGCTAGCTCTGTTTTGCCTCACCAAACTGCAATTGGAAACGTTGGTTTCCTCTAAACATTGCCGCTGATAACTGTGATTTTGCTGCTGAAGTGTTACACCCACCTGCAGCTGTGCAGTGATGGAGTTGCCAGGCTACAGGGACCCCTCCATGCCCTATCTCAGATTGGCCAGCCTGTCAAGCCACACAGCCATTCAGGTGCACCCCTAATTCTCATTCTCTCCCTTGCTTTCCCCACCTGGCAAGTGGTAGGGCAAGGGCATGGGACGACACGACAGGCACTCGGTGCTTTCCTCCCCGAGAAGAGAGCAACAGTCATGTATGTTCACAAGCGCAAATACTCCCAAGTGGCAGCACAAGCAGGGCACCCCAGCATGGTGTGGGAGGTGGTGGTGGCTGGGGGGGGGGAGCACAAAAGGCAGATGCAAGCAGGAGCAGCCAAGTTCTATTTTTTTAACACAAATGTTGGGGAAGGGGGCCCCAGACTCTATCCCCTTTGGGGGTTCATGCCCCCAAAGGCTTGCTCATGATCAAGGCTGGTCACCAGGGTCAGCCTTGGGTCAACTGAGATCTGTTTTCAAGGATACAGCCATCCAACGCAGGGCTCAATGGCCAGGCATGAGAGTGAAGGCCATGGGGGCACCCCCAGATTGTTCAAGGACCATCAGAGGGGAGGGGAGAAAATTGCCCAGACAAATCTGAAATGATGCTAGATGGCAAACCATCTCCTTCTCCCACTAACACCTCCCTCACGAGAGTGTCAGGCCATGGGTGCTCTGAATAGAGCAAGGATATTTTCTGGAGTGCTACCCCGGAAAGTGGAGTGCTACCACTTTTCTTGTTTTAGGGGCTGTATACAAGCTGCTGTGAAACCATGCCCCCTGCCAGCCCTCCGGCCCATGTGTACACATGCACCTTTGCCATCACCCTGGAACAGCCTTCCCACTGTCTGGGGGGGGGGGCAGAGAATGGGGGTTCCCCTCTCCCATCAATCCCCGCACTGGCAGATCTGCATATGGCAGATCAGTATACAGCGTGAGGATAGACCAGGACCCAGGAGTTTTGAATGGGTTGAAAGGCCCATGCCGGCATCTACACCTCCCTCCCCACTGCACACATTTCCAGGCAAGGACAAAGGGAGTGTCTAGATGGTGCACTGAAGCCTGTACAGGGGAAGAGGGGAGGTTTCAGGGGATTCATGCCTTTTTTTTTTAAACAAAAAAAGGGTGGGGAAGTGGGGCTCAGCCAGTTCCCTGGGAGGTGGGGTTCACAACCCTGGCTTACTCATGTACAAAGCCAGATTATGGGTGTGGCTACAAAAGCCCACCCAGACTTGGCTTGTTCATGAGAATGTCAGGCCATGGATGCTCCAAGTAGAGCTTTGTTGCTGTATGTTTGGGCGGGATTATCCCAGATACTGCTTTCTTGATTCCCTGGAACAGTGGTCAACGTGCCTCAGAAACAAGTCCCCTGCCTGGCCATTCACAACTATGCACAGGTGTGCCATTGCCTGCAGCCCCTGCAGTTGACCCAGCTGCCCCCGGGGTTGGAGGAGCAGTATTTCACTGTACCCATTTATCTGCATACGGCGCACAGACGGAGCAAACCCAGGATTTTCAAATTGAATAAATGTACTGTACCGTTGGGCCACTCCACAGCCATGCACATGGCCAGGCTATGGCACTTTCAGTGTCAGGATGTCCTCTTGGGTGCATGCAAGGCTTCAGAAGGATTTGGCAAGAGGAATGTAGTGGGGTTTCCCCCTCTATTATTTTTAAACAAAGAGAGTCGGGGCCCCTACTAAAGTGGGGCCTCCTTGAATTCCCTGGTAGTTAAGTGGACAGCTCAACTCGTGAGTCCACCAGGTGCAGATAGCACCTTAGCGGGCACAGCCATATCCCCAGTAGACTGGCCCTCTCCTGAGAGTGATAGCCCACTGAACAGAGAGTTGCTTGCAGAGGGTTTGTGATGGGTCCGGCAGGACTGCACTGCTGGGGTCTCCGCATGTGACATCTTCCCTGGTCATGGTGGGACAGACTCTTCCTCAGCATCCCTTGCCCTCCCCCACCTGCATATGCCATTCTAGTGAATGTGCCCTCCCCTCCTGTACCGAATGTGGGATTCTATTTCCTCCTCGGCCCCCAACTCCCCCTCCCCGGGAATTTGAGTTTGTGTGGTGCTTTCAGTGGAGTGTCTACTTGGGGTGGGGGCAACATCACCATGACTGGCAGAAAGAGCATTGGCATTGCAGGACTTTATTTATTTATTTATTTGATTTTTATACCGCCCTTCCGAGCTGGCTCAGGGCGGCTTACAATTAAAAAACCAGAAATCATTAAAAACAATTAAAACAGAAATGCAAATATAAACACCAATTTAAAAACATCTTAATAAACACTGAAACTATCAAAACAATTAAAACCCTGAAAACCAGGTTAATATTAAAACAATTAAAACTAATTAAAAACCCTGAAAGGCCAGGCCAAACAGATGGGTTTTAAGGGCTCTCTTGAAGGTCAGTAAGGAATTAAGATTACGAATTTCTGCTGGGAGTGCATTCCACAGCCCAGGAGCAGCTACAGAGAAGGCCCGCCTCTGAGTCGCCACCAAACGAACCGGTGGTAACTGGAGATGGACTTCCCCAGATGACCTTAACGTGTGGTGGGGATCATGTAAAAGAAGGGCTTTTGATGCCCTTCCCCTGCCGAGGGCAGGTGGGGTGCTCCAAAAATGCATAATTGCACTCAGCATGCCCATTCCAGGTCATAGCCATTCGCAGCCACCCCGGTGATATGGTGACTCATTGCCCTAAGTTTGGCCTTGGAGCTGGTTGGGATTGGGCTGGGAGGCTGAGCAGCAGGGAGGGGCTCCCCTCTCCTTCAACTCCAGTTTGGCTGGCCTAGTTTGCTGAACATTTGCAGTGCAAAATAGAGTTAGGAATTGTAACCCCAGCCACGATTAACTGTGGTTAATCCTGTACATCTGTGTGGCTTCTGGAAATGACAGCCACATATTTAGCTCTATGTAGTATCAGTAGAACTTAGCTTGTGTGGTGACCTCATGGTGTTCCACACTTTCGTGACCTCATTCCACATTGCTGGTTGCCACTGGTGTGGGGTGAGGAAATGCAGATTGCAATGACATCATGACTTAAAGTAAGTTATGGCAGAAATTGTAAACACACATTTGCCATTTGGAAACATATTTTCAGCATAACATTTAGTGGTCCTTATTTAAATTTGATTTGTTTGTTTGTTTTATTTTTCAATTTTTATACCGCCTTTCATAAGGCATCCCAATGTGGTTCACAAAAGTCAAAATTCAATAAAACTCCATAAAAATCACATTTAAAACTTAAAATCAGTTAAACAGTAAAAACCAAAACACACCAAAAAACAACCATAAAAGAGACAAACAGAAGCAGGAAAGCTGAGAGACCTGGCAGTCCCTAAGGGGTAAAAGCCCGAACAAATAAAAAGGTCTTTAGTTGTTTTTTTAAAAGCAGCCACAGATGTCAAAGAGCAGCCATTCACTGGGAGACCATTCCAGAGCCTGTGGGCAACAAATGAGAAAGCCATGTCCCATGTGCATGTTAATTTAGCCTCTCTCAACATTGGCACACAGAGCAAAGACCCCTCTGACAACCTTGTTGGGTGGGCAAAAACCCTTGGGAGCAGGAGGTCATTCAGGTATCCAGGACCCAAACTGTTAAGAGCTTTAAAGGTAATAACCAGCACCTTGAATTAGATTTGGAAACAAACTGGCAGCCAGTGCAGCTCTTTCAAAATAGGTGTGATATGGTCTGAGTGAACAGATCCAGAAAGAATCCTGGCAGTTGCATTCTGCACTAACTGAAGTTTCCAAATATTCTTCAAGGGAAGTCCCATGTAAAGCACATTGCAGTAATCCAGCCGTGACATGACTAAGGCATAGGTGACTGTGACCAGATCTGCCTTCTCAAGGAAGGGATACAGCTGGCAAACTAGCTGAAGCTGTGCAAACGTACCCCCCGCCCCCAGCCACTGTCTCTACCTGAGCATCCAAAGGGAGAGCCAGGTCCAGTAAAAACTTTCAGTCCAAACCTCCTGATGACCTCTTTCAGCAGTTTAAATGTAGATGTGAAACAGCATGGGGGACAATACCGAACCGTGGGGCCCCATAGGCAGGGGTGTAGTGGAGCAGGGACGCACAAGGACGGAGCGCCAGTTCTTCTCGGTTTCTCTGGCTGTTGATGTGGGCATGGTCATGGGGGCTGACATGGAGAGTGTCTGCACTTCTGAATTTGTAACTACACCACTTCCCATAGGCCAGAGGCCAAGGAGTAGAGCAGAAGTACAAAAGCACCACCTTCTGGAACCTCCCCCCAAGAAAGAACTGGAACCATTCCAATGCACCACCCCTGATCCCTATACCTGAAAGGCTATACCAACAGGGATGCATTCTCCCATCTATTCCCCAACATACAACATCCACCAGGGCGACCAGGGCAGTTTCAGTCCCAAACTCAGGGTGAAAGCCAGATTGAAAAGGGTCTAGATCAGTGATTCTCAAACTTGGGTCCTCAGGTGTTATTGGACTTCAACTCCCATAATCCCCAACCAAAGGCCACTGAGGCTGGGGATTATGGGAGTTGAAGTCCAATAACACCTGAAGACCCAAGTCTGAGAATCCCTGCTCTAGATAATCTGTATCATCCAAGACCTTTTGCAGCTGCATAGACACCACATGCTCTATCACCTTGCTTTAAAAGGGTAGATTTGAAACAGGCCTATAGTTATCAAGGTTGGTGGAATAAAGGGAGGGTTTTTAAATAATGGTCTTACCACCACTTGCTTGAGGCCCAATGCCATCTTACCCTCCCTTAATGAAGCATTAATAATTGGCTCCAGCCACCTACCTGTTCCTTCCTTGACAGATTTTACTAGCCATGAAGGGCAAGGGTCCAGAGTGCATGCCATTGCCTGCATACTGCCTAGGATCTTGTCCACTTCCTCAGGCTGCGCTAACTGAAAAGAATCACAATCAGACCAGATGGTTACAGAGGCATATCTCCTGGAACTGCCAACATCTTGGAATCCAAATCTGCACAAATGTGAGCAACTTTATCTGTGAAGTGACAAGCAAACTGGTCAGAGATGGCTGCTGATGGTTCTTTCCCTGTCATCCGGGGGCCTTGTGTGAAGCAGTGACTTTGCCACGTGAAACAGTTCTGCTGGCCTACACCGGTCAGATGCAATGGAGGCGGAGGGAAAAAAAGTTTCTTTTGCCCCACTGCCACAGAGACAGGGGCGTAACTATAATAGGGCAAGGGGAGACAGTTGTCTGGGGGCCCACTGCCTTGGGGGCCCCCCAGAGGCAAGTCACAGGACTGACTCCCTCAGCCACACACCCGCTCAGGCTTCCTTCAGTTGTATTCATCCTCCGAAACTGATGCGAGTGTTAAGACCAGGAGCTACCAGAACAGCATGTCTTTCTCTAGTACCATTAAATGACTTGCATCGTCCACAATTTACAAAACCTTTTAAAAAAGAATTTAGGATGATATTTTACTATGCTTTTTGTTACCACTATTCAGCTTCATTTAAGATTTCTTTACTTCATGAGCTGAGCTTCAGTGAGGGGGGGGGCATTTTAAAATCTTGTCTCTGGGCCCACTCCAACCTTGCACAGAGTAATCCCTATTTCAACATCTTATGTATGTTATCAAGCAGGAAAATGCTGCTAAAATAACCTCTAGCCACAAAATACTTTCCCATATACTTTGCATTACTTCAAGAAAAGGATCGAATCTGGAAGGACAACCAGAGACAGACCATTTCAAAGCAAAGGAGTGGCCACTCTGAGAATGCTTCTTTTCACACTTGTATCTAATCCTGGAAGAGATCATCAAATAAAGACAACTGTCCTGAAGCACCATAGAGATAATTACTGGACATAAGAGAGGAATTGGTTCCTGACATGTGTAGGGCCCTGTTGATACAGAACTGTGCATGGAAAGTTATAGTAACCATTAGAGACTTTAGAATGTGGAATGTACTTCTGGCAACTCATAGTATAAGGAGATGCAGAACACATTCTTATATTCTATAGAACATCATTAATAAAGAGCAATCATCCCTGTGTACCAAATGAAATGTATATTCTGTGGTTTACGGGATGTGGGAAATGACTCAGAGCAGTCCCATTAAAATTAAAAGAAGTCCTTTTAATTCAATGGGACTACTCTGAGTCATTTGCCTCCGTATGTCAGCCAGCCAATAATATTTAGGCTGTTATTTTTCTCTGAAGTTTCAATTTCATGAAAACACGCTCATTGCTCTGTGGACCCTGCCGTTTTCTGCACTTACAAATTGCATGGCAGTAAATGAAAAACTCCTATCGAAACTAGCTGGCTGGGTAAAAGATTTGCCCTGCTGTCCCTCTACATCCCTGTAGCAGCATCCATTGTTTTTCATTTGCCAAGCATAAAAGAGCTAATGACTGGACTGCTGAGGAGGTATGACTGGGATGATGTCAGAATATTTCCAGCAAAAGAATGTCAACTCCTCTCTGGCCAGTAGCAGGATCTGCCACTTATGTGCTTTTTAACTCCGCCCCAACATTCTTCTTGTCCGGTTCCCACAGACGTGGAGTGGCACTGGAGGTCAGAGTGGACGAATACAAAAGGAGACCCCCTGCTGCCAGACCATCGTGCTGGGCTGTCACTTTGACTAATTCATGACTTCACCTTTAATCTTGCAGATCCATTATGGGTTAAAAAGAGACCCATTTTACAGCTGACAAGATTGAAGGGAGCACAGGCCAGGGACCAAAAAGAAGGGTGGGGGTGGGGAGAAAAACTCTTCTTAAAGTGTGTATAATTGCAACCACCTGCTAAAACTAAAGTTTTGCTCTCTAATTCCTTAGCCAATTGTATATGTATTTTAGGAGAAGGCATGATAAAGTCTACTGATTCCAGATGTAGCAAGTATTTTAATACAGCATATTGTTAACGGAATAAAGGAAAAGGGGGGGGGGTTTGAGAAGAATACTATTTCAACATCAGAAATATATTTTTAGAGATGCATTTTAAAGTGTTCATCACTGTGTCATAGAAAGTTTTGCAGTTCCAAGCCAGATCACCATTGGAAGACAAGATTACTAATAACTTTAAAATACTCATGTCAAGTGTTGGCTAATTAAGTCCCATGCATAAAAGCAGGGCAATAATCACACTTTTATACGAATTATTGTGCACAAGAATTAATGTAGCAATGCTGTTATTTATTTTTAAAATATTCATAAACGTAGGGCCTTTCCCACTCTTTTTCTACATCCAATTACACATTTTTTTTGTCTGCTTCAGAAATACCGAATAAGTTCTAAGAAATAATTAGGCATGCTTTGTAATGGCTGATGGACAGTGTCTTCAAATATAATTCCACCTAACAATTATTTTTGTTAATGGAGCAATCACTTCAAATATGTATTTACCCAAGATTTTTGTACAACTGCTTTAAGTGAGCCAAAAGGCACTTTAAAATGTTGAAATGCAGAAGAAATGATATTTGCAAAGGAACAAATGAATACAAATTACAAATAATTCAACACTGCAGGCATTTTGCACATTTTGCTGTGAATCATCAGGTGCTGAGGGATCAGGTCATATATGTGGATGTGTGAAACAGCCTTTCTTGTGCCAACAAATGTATATTTAGATGTAACAACATATTTAGATTGTGTGCTACAGCAATCTTACAAACGACGACATTTCATCAATATCACAGCAATTACCCAAGCAAGCATTTAGGATCAGGATCGTAGTCATTTACAGACTGTACTTTCTGAATCCTATAATTTTAAATAGTCATGGATAATGAATAAGGGCATAGTGTATTAACATTGTTTCTCTTAATGTCTTGGACAAAATCAAATAAATAAATAATAAATAATAAATAAATACTGCAATGAATGAGCAGCATACAATAGTTTCTTTTTGTGTGTGCGCCAAATCAGGAACGTATGAATCCTTAACAAGTCTTTAGGATAATTATTTAGGATATGTATATGCCCTCTTTCAGTCTGACAGCTCCCAAGGAGGCTCTCCACAAACATGGAGCAATACCCAAATAAACATGTACAAAATGAAATTTAAAGGGAAAACAGATCTAAGTTCAAAAATGAACTTAAATCATATTTTGTTTGAATCTCATTATCTTTATCTCATGACACTTTTCTAAAACGATGATTTTGATAAATGCCTCATAAGCATGTGTGTAGAGATGGGCAACCCTTCTGTCCAAGCTATAATTAATCTAGAAAAATTGGCTTAATTATAGTTTGGCCTTCTGGCTCAGAAGCCTTTAGTCTCTAACATGTCCTCATACGACAACAGAGATTCTATGCCAGTTAGTTACACTCCTTCTGGCATGAATCATGAATCTCTCTAACCATCATCTAAGTGGACTCATCTGGAACAAAGTTTCTCAGCAGGCGGTATGTGTACCTCTGGGGGTACTCAAGACAGAGGCGTACAGGATGAGAGGGAGAAGTGGAGGACGTGGCAAAAAAGATGGAGAGAAGAGTGCCTGCTTGCCTTTGCTGCTGGTTACTGCCTAGAATTATTCTCTCCCTCCCTCCCTTCCTCCCTTCTTCCTTCCCTCCTCCTCCCTCCCTCAATCTCGCCCCTTCCTCTTCTCAAAATGATGGCCAAAAATTGTTGAGGAGCACAATACGCAGCAGCAGTTTATCTTTCCCATCCCAGGAATAATTTGGTGTGCTGCACTTTGCTGATCAGCCCACGTGGATTGGAGTGGGGAGAGGAAAGGGAAAGAGAGAGAAAGAGAGAGAGCGAAGCGAGGACGGGATGGGAAAAGAGATTGAGAGATGCTGCTGTGACTTGTTCTGCACTTGCTGCCCCCTAGATCCAGTGGCACCAGTCACCATTGGTATCAGAGAGCTGCAGAGCTGACAACAGCATTTCAAGGGTCTCTAGCTTCAGATATTGCCTCTGAAGATATTGGGCTCCACCAGGGTCTAGAGGCCTCTGAGCCTGCTATACACTTCTCACCATGGATAACCTTCCTCAGCCTCAATGCTGAATCATTCAGGGACCGTCTGATCAGTTTCAGGTTGGAAAGAGAAGATGGCTCACAAGATGCTAGGTCCTGGCTCATCACTAGTTATATCATCAGGGGTGCACCAGGGTTAGAGAACTCTGAACATTCTGTGAACCGCCCTGCCCTCCACCTGAACCCACCACTAGCAGGTGCAGAAGCCTGTAGACCCCAACAATGCCAGGCCTCATTCAAGAAAGCCCTGATCCTCCTCCTCCTCCTCCTCCTCCTCCTCCTCCTTTTTGGCTCTCTGTTGGTAGCATGCCCTTTAGATTTTACATGATAGAGCTCACTGTTTGTGGACTTTATCTATTGTTGGCTTTATCTGCTTCTCAGTTGTAAGATAACTCCACCAACCTTGGAGAGAGGGATTTGGAACTTGCTTCATCTGTCCAGCCTTTTTCCAATTTAATTTAATTTAATTTATTATTTTTAAATTTATATACCGCCTTTTGGGAGAAGGGAAGGATCCCACTATAAACGTGAAAACACAGATGAATATTTCAGACCAGGGATGTGCACAGAACTGGCTCCCTTTGAGCTGATGCTGGGGCAGGGGTGGCTTTAAGAACAGGGGAGGGTGCACTTCCCCCCCCCCACAGCACTTACCCCTCCAGCACTCTGTGTCTGTGGTGGCAGGGGAGGGGTAAGTGCACCCTTCCCTATCCTTAAATCCACCCCACCCCTATGTTTGAACCCATTAGGATGCAAGGGTTCCGAACCTGTTTGTCGTTCTAAGAATAGAATGCCGAACAGGTTTGTGCACAACCCTATTTCAGACTTGTCTCTGCATTCTTTTCTCTCCTAATGGGTTCTGATTCCCTTCTCTTATCTTTCACCATCTATATATATAATTCTCCTGGGTGTGCCTTGGAATGTGCATCCCAGCACCCAGCTGATTGGCTGAGGCGCACCCAGGAGGATTGGTCACCGCGACAGCTGCAGGCCTGGCCACAGAGGCCAGAGGCAGCAGCGGGCCCAGCCCAGCCGCGGAGGCAAGGCCCGGTGGGGGGGGGGAGAAATCTGGGGGGGGGGCAGAAGTGGCAGTGGAGAGGAGAGGCGGCTGGGCCTGGAAGTGGAGACTGGGGCAGAAGGTGGGGGGGAAGAGGTAACCGCCAGCCCCAAAGAGTGCACAGATGCTCTGTGCGGGATCGGCTAGTCACATATAACACTGCTCTCCACGTCTTCTCTTCTTGCTCCTGCTTCCCCCTCAATGCATTATGCTTCTTCTATCAACCCTCCCCTGCAGCTAATACCCTGTGACAGGGGTGGTCAACCTGAGGCTTCCCAGCTATTGCTGGACTGTAATTCCCATCATCCTTACCCCTAATAAATTTTGGCTGGGAATGATGGGAAGTCTAGTCCAACAATAGCTGGAGAGTCACAGCTTGGCCACATAACATTTGTCTGAACCTGCCAACGATGTGGTGATGATGGACTCACTGACTTTACTTCATGAGACCTTGTATGTGTGCATAGGTTGCCATTCCTGCAGGTGAGGCAGAAGAAAAGCATCAGCCACTGAGTTAAGTAAAATTAGAGCCCGTTTTATTCTTAGCACTCCTCAGCTCGCTTCACTAAAATAATCTTGCTATTGAATTTACATATACTGACTGACATGCAGACTAAGTTACTCAATAGTATTATTTAGGGGTTACTGTAAAGGCCTACCGACTTTCCATAGCACTACTCAGAACTAATTTAGTCTGGATGTCAATCGCTTTATAAATGTCCAAATCTGAGTTTTGCTGAAATAGTGATCCAGGGGCATAGCTAGGGCAGAGGGGCCTGTGTTTGTCCCTCTCCCTGGAGGCCCCTTGGAGTGAGGGAAATAATGAAGAAAATAGGAGGGGTGGATCTGGGGGCCCCTCAGGGGGGCCTGGGTTCTTTGAGCCCATCCACTCAATTATAGCTACACCCCTGGAGAGATCCATTCAACTCTAATATTTTTTTCCAAGCATCAAGAAGGACAAGGACAACTGAAATCTTTATTCATATAATATTTACTAGTTTTCTAATATTGTTTTATATTAGTTTACAATCTTGAAACAATCCAAAGTGATGAGCCAGAAATTGGTCTCAATTTATTGCAGACCCTAGCTGTTACTTATTGCTATTGGTTTTAGGTTCTAATTGCATAGTGAAATTGGATTATACAATTGCACTTGAGCAAAACTGAGGATCAAAATTACTTTTGGTTTCTCCCGAGAAAGTGGAAAGGTAATTGCTGATAACCATTCATTTACATCTTGTGACAGATGACCATTGACCATAGTTGTGAATATTCAAGAATATTAACCCTGAGAACAAGCAAAGCAAAACAAAACAAAATCAACTCTTGGTGTTTCTGTTATACTCAACAGTACGTTTAAATGTCACTGGCTTTTCTATCTATGCCTTCAAGAAGTGATTGGCATAGTCAAAACTGTCAGAGCCAAACATCTCTTGGGCCCAATCCAGTGATCAGAATTACATGCACAGCCTTGGGATGTATGTTGTGATATATACCCTTCTGTATGCATAATTCTCAGCTCAGCAGGAGATGTATGCAGATTGCCTCACTTGATGGAGTCTACTTTTTATGAATTTCTTCAACCACTTAATCCATTAGAAAAAAATTAGTCTTTCACCAGAGTGGCTTTTAAAAACCCCACAAAAACTGTAGCTTCCTTCCAGCCCAATTGAATTGTCATGGGGGTGGGGGGATGTATTCTAAGGCTGTCTACTCTTTAGTTTCCCTTTTCACCAAACTTCTGGTGGAGTCAAAATGGAGCCAAGAAAAAATTCGCTCTTGGTATAAAATATATAGAGGCTATTCTCACACAGAGAGGAAACAGGGTTAAGGGAGCCCAGCCCGGTTTCCCCTGTGCATGTGGACCGCCGGGAGCCGCATGGCTCCCAGCGACTGGTCTGCCTAATTGCCCCCCCTCCCGTTAAATGAGGTTAGTGGAGCGAGTGCTCCACTAACCCTGTTTTTTGGACTGTGAGTCAATGCAATGCGGCTCTGTGCTGCAGTGACTCACGAGGAGCTCCCAAATGGGTGGCTACAGCAAATTTCCTGATGTCGGAGGGCTCCTCACTCATGTGGGGCATTTTGGGGCTTCAGGGGGCTGGGCAGCCCCCGATTCCCACTGCCCCACCGGCTCTGTGATGGAGCCAGCAATTGTTTGAGCGGCCGATCTGGCTACCCAGGGAGGGCTGGATGCTCGTGTGCAGGGAGAGTGGGTAAAGCCCGCTCTCCCTGCCAAACCCCATCCGGCTCGCCACACTGCTCGTGTGGAGAGCCTCACTGTCTCTCTTTGTGGCTATATAAACATCTCTGGGGATTTATGCGTGAATGATCATATAGAATTTGCTGGCATTTGCCATCCAATTCAGGAGTTTTTGAGGAAGAATGCGGAAATGGCGCAGGTGCCTCTTGCACAGTTGCATGCCTCCTGACATCAAATCAAGCCTCATCACAGTTCCCTGAAACCTCCAAGATGCAGCCAAGTGGTTAGACCACTGCTGATAGGACTTCTATCATCTTGTCATCATTAACTGGCTACTCCCTGGTGGGCTGTGCCTACACATCTTGCTTTCAAGCTCCCATGTCACAGTTATTCCTTTATTAACAGAGCCAGTTTTAAGATGTTGCAATCGCCCACCCCCCTCTGATGAACCAGCCATGGGTTGGCCAGTACATCCCCTCACACAATGAGGCAGAGGCAGCCCTTTCATGAGGCGAGATGAGGCAGTCATCTCAGCCAGCAGATGACTGGGTGCCAGCAGGTTCGCAAGACCCACCTTGCCTCCAACATTGTAGCAGCTCTTTGGGACCAATCGGACCCTTGCAGACTTTGAAAGGAGTGCTTCTTCCCACACTACTCTAGCAAAGCTTTCAAGGAGCATGAGGAGAGAAGAGAAAGCTGCTGACAACCTCCTCACCACCCCATGCCACTTTCAAAGCTTGCAAGGGTCTGTTTGAAAGGGGGGCAGCCCCCACCAGAACTGTGGGGGGAAAGGCAGAATTTGGTGCCTGCTTCTCCTCGGGTACTACAATGCCTTGGGTCACCTCTGCAATGAGGTATGTGAACATTCATCTCCTGTTCCTCTTCTGGTGTGCCACCCTGTAGCTACACACATGTGTATGTGGCAATTCTTCTGAACCACCCCTTGTATGTGATTGAAATACTACATTAAAGCAGTTACATAAAACCTTCAAAAGTGGTATTTAAACTGTGTGTGAGGGATGATTTGGATGAACGGCCCCCACACACAGAATAATAGAGTTTTACAGTTGGAAGGGACCTTGGTGGTCTTCTATTCCAACCCCCTATCAGGAATCTGCCATGATGAGGCAAAGAGGGGTGGCATGTCAGGAGCAGGAAGTGGGATGCACACACTTTCAGGCTTCTCCATGTGGTGAGCAGGGCCATCATACAATATCATTCAATATCATATCCTATCATATGATATCATCAGCTGCTGCTGACCTGAGCTCTTCAGCTTCTGTCAGTGGTGCACCTAGTTAATTTTGGCACCCGGACCGCTCCTGCCATGAGCCCCCCCCCCACATCAAGGCCTCCCAAAACCTGGTTTGGGGGGCCTCCTCCCACCACCCCACACCCACACCCACCCCGCACCCACCCTGCCACTGCTCCACTGTGCTGAATGTCATGGACTTGTGATGATCTATTTCAACTGCACAGGCATGCTGGAGCACCTCGCAATTCTCAAGAGCCACTGGGCTAGATGGACAGGCCCAGCAGTCGCTCTGTCCACCGCCCACCACTGCCATGTGGGGGAGGCCTGCTCAGCTCACCCCCTGTCTGCCACCCCTTGGTGGCTGAAATTATGGCACATGGTGGCTGAAATCCACTGAAATTATGGCACATGGTGGGGGAATCCAAGGTTCAACATGGCGGGGCAGGTGTGGAGTGGCAGCAGGAGGCCCCTCTGGTCATTTGGAGCCCCCTGGACCTTGGGGGTCACAGACCCAAGGTTTGGGGGTAAGAACACCTCTGGCTGCTGTTGTAATAGGCTGAGACTCATTTATTTTTATTTATTTATTGTTGAATTTATATACCGCCTTTCATTAAAAACAATCTCAAGGCAGTTAGAAGTTCTAGAAGTTCTGGAATGTAGAAGTTCAAGCAGCAGTCTCATCTGACTTTATCATGTAGAGAGCTAGGTAACTCAAACTGCAGCCAGGTTGGTTATATAAATATTCGTCCTGCACTTCATCGGCAACTCACAATATATTGTCACACTCCTTGGCTATAGAACTGCTCTCCACTGTATTAACACGTAATGTACCTTTTTTATTATTATTATTGCCAAATAGCTGCTTCAGCGATGAAAGACTGAAATTCATTAATGCATAATAATGAATTATTCAAACTACCAATTATAACAAGGAGTAGCAAATATCCGTCTCAATAGCATTTATTCCTTCTTCTGTTGCCTTACTCATTGAGAAAACAGAATAACTCTTTTGAAAACCATTGAACAATCATAAAGAATTAAGATCACAGCATTATATATAATATAGCTTTAATACTGGTATACTCATTCTGTACCTCTTACAAATCACACTTGTTTTTTGAATGTTTAATGTAAAGTTTGTGGAAGCAATTTCCTTGGTCAACTAATAATACCCCCCCCCCCCACACACACACACATACTTAATAATTCTGAAGTTGTCTGTGTCAATAATATGTTTGTGTAAATACAAATGTAAGAAAGAAGACTCTTCCTTTTGTCCAGCACCATCTCTGTAGCTCCTCCACCTCCAGATTGTCGCAGTGCAAGACAGGATGCATGCACTGCTCTGTCAAGTAGAAATTTCAAGCACAGCATCTGGCTACAAAGCAACTTCTAGAAACAGCTGGTGTGTCATCTTCGGGGGAACTGCCATGTCCTTTGTCATGCAGTTTGAGCTGATGATGAGCTGCCTTGTCACTTGGCAAACTGCTTTCCTTTGATTGCCCCCTCACAGATTCCAAAGACTGGGTAGGGGCTTTCTTTTTATTTGTTTGTCAATAATCTGCTCTTTAAGTCCCTCATGAGATCTCTATACAGGCTCTTTACAGAAAAATAATGAGAATTTCCCAATGCCCTGTGTGTGTGTTTTCCTGTGGAAACATCCAGGCTGGGTGTAAAAGGGAACCACATTCTGGTATATTCAGGTCACTGTGTACTGGAAAGATCTCTCTCTCGATCTCTTTCTCTCTCTCCAGAAAGCTCTTTAGTGGTCTTTGACAAATGCCTCCCTTCCCCATCCATTCTCCACCCCACCCCCTTTTTTTTTGGTTCATGAGTGTATAAGCTACTTCTGGATGAATGAGATCAATAATGCCTAGAGATATTTGAAATCTAGCATATGGCCCATTGAATATGCATGCAAGTGTAGGGAGGAGTGAATTAGTGTGTGACATTAAGCAACCATGGCTACTTCAGGGAGAAAAGTAGATGTCTCAAAAGTATTCAACGTTTTGAGTTGTGATGCAACTCTACCTCTGACAGGGTTAATAAAATTAGAAATACAGCTAGCAACAATGATGGGAGGCCTGAAAAAGCTGATAATGTTTTGAAAGGTATCCCATGGATTGAACAAAGTGCTCTCCTCTCTTTGGAGGAAACCTTACAGTAAAGAATGTCTTCAGTCCTTAAAACTCAACAGAACAAAATATGTGAAGCAAATATTGTGTACTGAAAAACTCCTATTCCTTTGAGAAGAGAAACAACTGTTCTGTAGGCTGTTACTTTGTAGTTCAAGAAGTGCTTGGAAGATTCAGATATTAAGTTCTGTTTTGTGGTAAGTTGCACACAGCCTGAGGGGGATGGGGCGAGCTACCATTGGTGGAAAGAAAAGAGACAGTGCTGAATGGAAGCGATTGGGCATAAAGTAGTAAAGATGAGGGCCTGGAGGAGACAGAAGGACAAGAGGGAGGTGAGAGACAAAAGCGAGGAGAGGAATTTCTTTCACAGAAAGGAGAAACTGTGTCATTCAGTGTGATTCCTGGAATAGAATCTTTAATGGGTAAAGGAAAGACAGAGAGACAACCTCCCCCCCCCCCCCCGCCTTGCTCCAATCAATCCCACTGCCTTTAAAAGTGCAGTTGGTCTGGCATTTGGTGGCATTTCTTGCTAAAAACTTGGGAGTATGATATTTTGGGATGCTCCAAATGTAGCATTGTCTTTAAAAAAACAACAACAACAAAACCCCATTCATTAAATCAATTCACAGGCTTAAGTGAGAACACAGTTCTTAATTTTATCAATCTAGGCCTGAATTTTGTAAGCAATCTTTAAAAGAGAATTGCTTTTAAGCCCTTTCTTCTCTATCATTGTGTTTACATTTTAACACTATAGGAACTATAATAGAGTGTACTATAGTCAAGACTTCTTACACAGGAAGCAACCATCTTCTAATCCTATTACCAGGAGAGGGGTGTGTGTTGGGAGTGAAAGAAGATGCTTCATTACAGCACATAATAGCCCTGAATAAATAAGTCAAAATCAGCCTATACATACATTGTAATGAAGTCCTGTGGTTGTACCATTTTGTGAAAGGCAAAATAATACACAAATAGAGTCTTGCACAGAGCTAGCACTCTCTCTCTCTCTCTCTCTCTCTCTCACACACACACACACACAATTGTTCTGATTCTGATGCAAGAGAAATAATTTCCGCTTTTTGAAAAAATGATCTTTCATAATAGCTTGTGACACCCTTACAGGCATCCAGAAACTAGAATTATTCTTGTGTGTGCACAGAGGTGCAGCTAGGTAGTTTTGGACCCTGGACCTAATGAGCATGTGTGGGAGGTTGCCCCTGCAAAATAAGCATCCTTTACTAGCAATGTTTTTATGCCGGCTCCCAGGAGCCCCCTCGTTCGTGTTTGAGTCTCCAGGCTTGGAGATCTCACTCTTGACATGCTCAGGAGCCCCACAGCAGCATGAGCTCTCTGTTTGTGGCACATGGGGACAGGTTACATAGTTGACCGTGGGTCACTCACCCCTAGATTTGGCTCCTAACACACAAATTGGAAAAGGGAGCAGATGCATGCCCTCCCTATCTGGAATACCCTAAGTAGACCCCAGAAGTCAACTAAAGAAAGTTAACTTCCAGCCAAGGCCACTCTGCACTCAGAGTGAACCTGCCTCACCTCCCCCCCCCCCCATTTTTGCAAAGGATAGCAGCAAGCTAATGTGCCACTTAACTCAGCAGGAAGAACTCAGATAAGGCTCACAGAGGTAAATCTCCCCCTCATAAAAGATGTTGAGTCAGTGATAAGGACCTGGATATGCAGTCATTAAAAGTACTGATTGGATTATTGGGCCCTCTGACCATGCAGATTTCCTCTTCTTATGTCTATGCACTCTATTTTCATGACAAACAGCCTTGGCTTGCCTTAGCAATTCCCACATTGTTACACCCAGGAAGAGCAACCAGCAATAATGGAATCCTTGATGGTTCCACCCAACACACCTATCCAACAAAAAATGTCAATTGGAATGTTCCCCCAGGACATGAATTGCGGTATATCTGGCCCCAATTCCATGATCCAGTGTGCTCTCTGCATACCATCTACCTGGGAGTCACCAGCTGCTGCTTGGGTGATTTACTGTTCACGGGCCACCACACCAGGTTCAGGTCTTCATCCCACTCCCCAGATTGTCTCTCTTGCCTGCCTCTGATTAAGCTGTCCCTGAGGAACGAGGTCCTTTGGTTGTTCCAGGAGCCCTGAAATTTCTTCGTCCAGATCAGGTGATATGAACGTTTGCCCATCGCTGGGCCCATCTCTATCCCTATTCCTTTTTCCTAAATCCAGCCACCTCCCTCTCTATAAGCCGCTTTCTCTTGCCTGCCTGGGAATTTATACAGTTAGGACTAAGCTAAAATGCCTCATTGCAGTTAAATGTATTTTTAATAGTAATATTGCTTTAACCACACATTTCTTTTTGCTGTACCCCTCACTAAAATAAGGTCTCTCTTTTGATTTTGAAACTTAAACCTTCTCTCAGTCCAGTCATTTCCTGGGTCCACAACTTTGCGCAAATTTAATCTGACATAGAACTGTCCTCTCTGAGTTAATTTTCCCATGCAAGTCCGAACACAAATTTAGGGGTGTTCACCAATCACCCCAGGACAGTTTCATTAACACTGTATACATACATTTCACCACAAACCCTCAGGTCTGGGCTAGAGTGCATTTGTGGGGTGGGGGTGGGGGAGAAAGACTTCATAACTCCCAAAGGATCCATACATCTTCTTGATCATTCACCACAAAGCCACAGATCTAGGCCAGAGCACATTTGAAACAAACAAACAAACAAACAAACAAACAAGATTACGCAAACACCAGTGGATTCACACAGCTTTTTGATCATTCACAAACTAACTGGGACACATCACGTGTCCCTTGCTTCACAGTTCAAACACAAACCCAACTTAGATATATAGTGCATTTATAAGGAAGATAAATTAAAATCACAACACATGCCCCTTACTTCACAGTTTTCATGCAGACCTATTGGACCACAAACCAATTTGAGCATAGTGCATTTGTTTTTTAAAATGTTTGTTATTTAGATATAGCAGTTCATTCCACATTCACTAGCTGTGAAGTACTCTATGGATAGAGATAAGTTATAACTCTCTCTGGCAGTCCCAATGATAATTTCTGTATAATATGAGTGTGTTAAAGAAAACCAAGTTGCTTGGATGTTTGACAAAATGGGTTATTTGCTCACATAGTGCTGTTAAAGCCCGTGTATGTATAAGCAGTCAAAATGAAAGTCGTCTTGACTTTTAAAAAGTTGTCAGAGATGGGGCTTGTGTGAGAAGGGTACTTAAGAGTTAATGCGTCTTTCATATTACCATAAAATTATTTGTCAGAATCTGAATGTGGATGGAACATGAATAATGTGCAGCTGAGAAGAACAGCTTAAAAGGTATTAAGGTAATACACACAAAACACAACCAAAAATGCTGGCAGGGCAGAGGGCTGGCAGGGAGGCAGACTCCTCCCTGTCTGCCTGCACATGATCTCCTTAACTGTCCAGGCTCTGCTGCTCGCCTGACACATGATTGGTGTCATGGTGAGCAGCAGATCAGGAAGCTGGTGAGGGAAGTCCTCTGGCAAACCTCAATGCACTGTGCCAGGGGCCTCTGTGTGAGGGATCCTCCTTCAGCCAGGAGCTCTAGCTGCCTAGTTCTGTGTGTGCACAGGCTGCCTTAAACCAAGGTTAAAGTCTGGGGTAAATTCCCAGGCTTGGGGCTAAGCCAGTGCTGGGATTGGGCTCAGTTCTGCTTGGGGCAAAGCCAGAGCCTGGATTGGGCTCAATTCTGGCTCTTCACATGGACAGCCAAGCCCAGGCTTGGCTGCCCAAGCCTGGGCTAAGGCTTGGCTGCTTGTGTGAACAGCCTCATTTTCTGAGTGCATCAAGACAATGTCTATAAAAACAAACACATCTTAGAATGTACAGTAGAATCATTTCCCATACTGTCCCTGTACCAAATGCTGAAGTCAAACAACATGGCACAGGCATTACTATCACATGTCATTTGTGAGCTTCCTACATGGTGATTGGGTTGATCAGTGTTACAATTCTCATCTTATGTTCTTACCCACATACAGCATTTCTACAGTATCACCCCACTTCCCGCCATACTTGCATCCAGACCCCAAGGCTTTGGGGAGGAGGGAAGTGGCCTCTGCCAGCACCATGGTGGAGGCCTGCTTGGTTCACACCCCACCCAGCTGCTGCCCAAACGAGTGTGAAATTTGCAAAGGTCGGTGCAGCGGGGCGGGCACAGGGCAGCAGCGAGGCAGGCACGAGGTGGTGGCAGGCCTTTGGGGAGCCCCCCACCCCGGGACAGGAAGCCACAGACCAGATTCCCAAAGTCTGTGGGAAAGAGTGCCTCTCATCAGGATTGCTGAGCCCTGCAAAACTAGTTGTGAGAATGCAGGTTTCCCAGGCAATCCTGGTTAAACGGCTGTGGTTAAACTGCATTTAACCACAACAGATAACTAGGACTAGGACCGTCTGGGAAATTTGCATTCTCACAAACATTTATGTGGGGCCCACAAACATTTATGTGGTTATCTCTTTATCCAAGATCTGCTAGGCATTACTGTTCTTAGGCCTACCCAGCAATGCCCATGAAAAAGGCCCAGAGCTACCTCTCAGTAATTTGCTGCTTTGCTCTGATGACACCCAAACCTCTTTTCTCCATATCAACATCATCAGGAGAAGGCATAACCTCCCTAAATGCCTGCCTGGAGGCAGTGATGGGCTGGATGAGAGATAACAAATGGAGGTTGAATCCAGATAAGACGAAGGTACTTATTGTGTGGGGTCGGAACTTGGGAGATGATATTGATCTGCCAGTTCTGGATGGGGTCACACTTCCCCAGAAAGAACAGGTATGCAGTCTGGGGCTTCTGGACACAATCCTCACCCTGGTGTCCCAGGCTGAGGCAGTGACCAGAGGTGCCTTTTATCAGCTTCAGCTGATATGCCAGCTGTGTCCGTTTCTTGAGATAGATGACCTCAAAACAGTAGTACATCTGCTGGTCACCTCCAGACTTGACTACTACAATGTACTCTATGTTGGGCTCCCTTTGTACATAGTCTGGAAACTGCAGTTGTTCCAGAATGCAGCAATCAGGTTGGTCTCTGGGTCATCTCGGAGAGACCATATCATTCCTATCTTAAAAGATCTACACTGGCTGCTGATAATTTTCCAGGCAAAATACAAGGTCTTGATTATAACCTATAAAGCCCTAAACAGCTTGGATCCTGGGTATTTAAGAGAACCATCTTCTTTGCTATGAACCACACCACCCATTGAGATCATCTGGAGAGGTTCCTCTGCAGTTGCCACAGGCTCATTGAGTGGCTACTCGGGGACAGGCCTTCTCCATTGCTGCTCCAAGGCTTTGAAACATGTTCCCTGCTGAAATAAAGAACCTCTCCATCTCTTACAACTTTTAGAAAGGTAGTCGAGACACATTTGTTCACCCAGGCTTTTAATTAGATACTGTTATAATTGTTTGGATTTTTTTTATAGTTTCAACCTTTTAAATTTTATATTGTTGCAATGTTTTAATCTTTTTATCTGTTGTTTTCATTGTTTAGTTGTAAACTGCCCAGAGACTTGCATTTTGGGAGGTATAAAAATATGTTAAATAAATAAAAATAATAAATAAATATTATGTAGAGTGGGCTGGTGTTTCTTTCTTTTGTTAAAAGACATATCCTGCCTCTAAACCTTAATTTCTGAGGTGGTTTATGCTTGAAATGCAGAATGTTGTCCTGAATATGTACATCAGTACTCATTCTAATATCTCAGTCTCTAAAGGATCACACTGTGTTGTCTTTTAAATCTTTCTTTGCTCCTTAAAGGGTTGAGCTGGAGTCTGTACTTGAAAAAAAGAATGATGATCTGATTGGGTACACCAACTTTCACATCAGTGTTTCAGAGTTCAAAGAAGAGATCACTGTCTTATACATTTCCCCCTTTGAAAACAAATGCAGCTTGTGATCGAGCTGAAGAATGACGTTCTAGTGTACACACCAACATTTATCTTGGTATATTAGACTAAAGGCATATATTTCATTCTGCTGTTTTTGAAATCTTTCCTGGCTTTCTTGAAAACATGTGTTGAGGTCAAACTGGGGTTCATATCTGAAATGCAGAATGTTAGCATCAACGTGTATACTGAGTGGGCTATTTTAACCAAAGACTCCAATTTGCATCATCAATAAATACTTTGACTTAGCAAGTTGTGGACGAAGATGGAAATACACTTCTGCTTCTCATCCACCCATTCCTAATCTTTGCCTTATGCAGCCTCTGAGCCTTATTAACTGTCTCCAAATATGCTTGGAATTTTAAAGAAAAACTGTGTGTTTTCTTAATTGGCCATGTTGCACTATAGAACTCACTTATTCCCATCCAACTCTGGGTTCTATTGTGAAGAAAACCTCTTGAAGACAAAACAGACTTTTTGAAGTCTTAGAAATGTTCACATGGGCTAGGACTCACAGGATTAGGCCCAATATCACTCCCAATGAATAAAACATCAGGCTAGTTATACCTTTTGAAGTTTGCACTGCCCCCTCTTAAAATAGCCTAGAAGCAATGCTCCGTTTACCGGAGTTAAAAGTGCATTTTAGCTGTAGTGGCACAAGAACCACTCTGTGGACCTATAGATTCAGGGCCTGCTTGTCTTAGGTACATATTCTGCTTTACATTATTGAATCCCGAATGTAATAGAAATTGTATGAATTAACAGCATCAGCCCCAAAGTCTGCGAAACAGATAGACTGTTCTCACACGCAGCCCAACTCAAGCTAGGGAAGTCCAGCCTGGGTTAGGCTGCACATGAGAACCACTGGGATTGGACCCCATCCTGGTGGGGCAGTGCCACCTAGCCCCACTTTCAAACCCGGCTCTTAGCCAGGGTTAAGGGTTCGAGTGACCCAGGAGCTCTGGAGTGTGGCCCACACTCCCAACAACATTGCAGCAGTTGTCGGGTGGGGGAGGTAAGCGCAACCAGCCGTTCCCTGCAACCCACCCACCCACTGCCCCACCTGCCTGGTCGTGTGAACGGCCTCTATATATTGGAGTAACATATTTGCTTTCACACATACTTAAACCTTGGTGATGCACATTAATTTATATGGGCTTCAATGTATATGAAGCATTTTGAGCACTTAGGAAAACTCATTATATGCTAACAAATAAGTAGTATAATCTTCTCTTTGGATTGGCTATTAAATTTTAATATGATTTCTGTTATCCAATCTAAGAATTAATTTTTCCCCAAAAGCAATGCTGTAGTTTCAAAGGTAACTGCCAACATGTTCTAAACACATTTTATGTGAAGGAAAAAATGTATAAAAGCCTAATACGTTTACATCTTCTTCTTGGTCAGCAACTAATTTCATAGGAAAGCAACTGTAAGGGGGTGGCAGATAGTGGCGGAGAAGACTGGGCCAGCTCCCTGATACCATAAAGTGGGCTATCAGCAAGTGTTTTTGCCATAGCTCCCAGTCCCTTTACACCCTTTTCTTTCCTCTAGGCTGACACCTGACACCTTGTATGGCCTATTGGTACTCCTTAGGGGACCATATTTGGCCCTAGAGCCTCCAATTGTAGAATCTCTATCTTATAAGGGGAAGGACCACAACTCCTGGTAGAGCGCATGCTTTGCATGTAGAAAGTTCCGGAAGGTCAGTTCTTGTCATCTCCAACCAGAAGGATCAGATAGCAGGTGATGAGAAAGATCTCTGCCTGAGACCCCAGAGAGCAGCTGCCAGTCAACAAACAATACCGGGCTAGATGGCCCAAAGGTCTGACTTAGTGTAAGGCAACTTTGGGTGTCTATATCCGCTTCTACTGCAATAAATAATTTCTTGCATACTGGTTTCTAGAGAGTCATTTTCCTTATGAAACTCATTGTCTCATGAAAGTTTGACTTATTGTTTCAATCTCGCCCAACTGCCTTTCGTTATACATATAACAGAATCATAGAGTCGGAGGAGTCTTGCAAGACACATAGTCCAACCCATTCTTCTTGAAGCAGGAAATCCAGAAAGTAAGAAGGAAGTTGAAAGGGAAAGTTGGGAGGGTCAAATCACGTTGACCTTCAGGAGAGCCCTTAAAACCTATCTGTTTGGTCTGGCCTTCCAGGGTTTTTAAACTGTAAGTGTTTGGCCTGGTTTTTTAGAGTTTTAAAACTGTTTTATAATTGTTAATTGGTTTCATATTGTTTTTATAGTTTTTTTATTTTAACTGGTAATTGATTTTAATTGTTTTTGTTTTAATAAAAACCGCCCTGAGCCATTTTTGGAAGGGTGGTATAGGAATAAAATAAATAAAAATAAAATAAAATAAAACCACAGTACTAGAAGCACAGTTGGAATGTATACCAAGAAGGAGGAAAGGTACTACCAAGTCCAGTAGGACGCCAGCGTGGCTAACAAGTAGAGTTAGGGAAGCTATAAAAGAGAAGAAGACATCCTTCAGAAAATGGAAGTCCTGCCCAAATGAAGAGACCCGGAAGGAACATAAACTCTGGCAAAAGAAATTCAAGGACACAATAAGAGATAAAAAGAGAGAGAGTTTAAGGAGCATATTGCTAGAAGTGTCAAGGGGAATAACAAGAACTTCTTCAAATATATCAGAAGTAGAAAACCTGCCAGGGAGGCGGTTGGACCCTTAAATGATGAGCGTGTGAAAGGGATTATTAAGGAGGATAACGAGATTGCAGCTGAATTAGTTCTTTGCATCTTTGCTAAAGATCTTTGCTAAAAATATGCATCAGAAATCTAAGGACAGATTTTCTGAAATAAGTGAGTTGAAAGTGGAGAAGAAAATTAAATATCTGGGGGTCTGGCTGACAAATAACAATTCTTTGTTGTTCTCAAATAATTATGTTAAAATATGGAATACAGTGAAAATTGATCTACAAAGATGGTCTAATATGAATTTGTCTTTAATAGGAAGAATCTCAGTGGTGAAAATGAATGTCTTGCCTAAAATGTTATTTCTTTTTCAGACTATTCCTATAATTAACACTTTAACTTGTTTTAAGTAATGGCAGAAGGATATAACTAAGTTTGTTTGGCAAGGGAAACGACCAAGAATTAATTTTAAGAATTTAACAGATGCAAAGGAAAGAGGCGGTCTTACCCTACCAGACTTAAGGTTGTATTTTGATGCTGTTTGTCTGACGTGGTTAAAAGAATGGATAACATTAAGAAATCCTAGAATACTTGATTTGGAGGGATTTGATAGAAGGTTTGGATGGCATTCATATTTGTGGTATGAAAAAAGTAAAATACATAAAGATTTTTTGAATCATTATGTGAGAAGGAGTTTAATGAGGGTATGGTTAAAATATAGAAATTGGCTGGAACCTAAAACTCCTTTATGGCTATCTCCAATTGAAGCTTTAGCACGTAAATAAGTAAATATGCAATTGCAATGGGGTACTTATAGGGATTTGTTATATTTTCAAGAAAAGGATTGTAAGTTAAAGAGTTTAACTGAAGTTCAAAATTTGGTTAGAGATTGGTTCCAGTATCACCAGCTAAATGAAATGTATAAGAAGGATCTTAAAGTTGGATTTGAAGATCAGATGTCGAGATTTGAGAAGGAGCTATGTGAAAATGATGAAAAGTTAGTTTCTAAAATGTACAAGCTTTTGCTTTTGGAGGAGACAAGAGATGAAGTGGTTAAAACAACTATGGTAAAGTGGGCTCAAGATGTGGGGTGCAATATAGAAATGGCAGCCTGGAAAAAATTATGGAAAACCGATTTAAAATTTACAGCATGTTATGCTTTAAAAGAAAATTATTACAAAATGATGTATAGATGGTATTTGACACCAAAAAAAATTGGCATTAATGTATAAAAATGTTTCAAACAAATGTTGGAAATGTGGACACTCTGAAGGTACTTTTTTGCATATGTGGTGGACTTGTAGGAAGGCTAAGGCCTATTGGGATATGATATATAATGAGTTAAAGAAAATATTTAAAATGACATTTCCTAAGAGGCCAGAATCCTTCCTGCTGGGAATAATACAAGGAGTATTTTCTGCAACTGATTTAACATTTTTTATGTATGCTTCTACGGCTGCCAGAATAATATATGCACAGAAATGGAAGAGCAATGAACTCCCTTCAAAAGAAGATTGGCTGATAAAAATTTTGGAATATGCGGAGATGGCAAAACTTACAGTATTGATAAGAGATCAAAATTTAGAATGCTTAAAAGAAGATTGGAAACCATTCTTGTTGTATCTAAAGAACTATTTTCCTACTATGGATTTTACAGCAGGGTTTGAAATTTAGTAATAATAGCAGGTTGGGTAGATTAAAATTGTGTTTGTAAGGTTTAAATTTATGTTTTGAATTATTATTAGCAAAGGTAAATTTTATAGTTGATGATTCACGAAGAGGTGTGAGCGGGAAGTCCGTATTTGTTTATTTGTTGTGAATGTTAATAAGAATATTGTCAAAAGCAATAAAAATTTAATTTGCAAAAAACCCCAGAATTAGTTCTTTGCATCTGTCTTCATGGTGGAGGATACTGACCATATACCTTCTCTAGAATTGAGCTTTTCAGGTTTAGCAGCTGAGGAACTGAGCCAATTTGAGGTGACAAGGGAAGATGTTCTAACCTGTCTTGAAAAATTAAAAATTAACAATTGCCAGGGCCAGATGGCATCCACCCAAGAGTTCTGAAGGAACTCAAATGTGAAATTGCAGATCTCCTAGCAATATATATATATATAACTTGTCCCTACAATCAGGCTCTGTACCAGAGGACTGGAAAGTAGCCAGTGTGACTCCGATTTTCAAAAAGGGATCCAGGAAGGATCCAGGAAATTACAGGCCGGTCAGCTTAACTTCGGTGCAGAGTAAACCGAAGCATACTTAAGGACAAAATTGTTAAGCATATAGAAGAAAAGGCCTTGCTGAAGGAGAACCAGTATGACTTCTGCAAGGGAAAGTCTTGCCTCACTAACCTTTTGGAGTTCTTTGAGAGTGTCAACAGGCATGTGGATAAAGGTGATCCAGTTGACATAGTATACTTAGACTTCCAAAAAGCTTTTGACAAACTTCCGCACCAAAGGCTCTTTAGTAAGCTTATCAGTGATGGGATCTATCTATCTATCTATCTATCTATCTATCTATCTATCTATCTATCTATCTATCTATCTATCAGTCATATTTTTATACCACCTGATATGTAAATCTCTCAGGTAAGGGACAGGTAATGGGACAGGGGAGGGGACAGGTTCATGTGTGGATCTGTAACTGGTTGAAATACAGGAAACAGAAAGTAGGACTAAATTGACAGTTTTCACAATGGAGGTAGGTAGGAAGTGGGGTCCCTCAGGGATCGGTGCTGCGATCAGTGCTCTAACTTGTTCATAAACAATCTAGAAGTTGGGGTGACCAGTGAAGCGGCCATATTTGCAGATGACTCTAAACTATTTAGGGTTGTGAAATCCACAACGAATTGTGAGGAGTTCCAAAAAGATCTCTCCAAACTGAGGGAGTGGGCGACAAAATGGCAAATGCGGTTCAATGTTGGCAAAGTGCAACAAAGTGATGCACATTGGGGCAAAACCCACCAACTTCACATATATGCTGATGGGATCTGAGCTGTCAGTGACTGACCAGGAGAGAGATTTTGAGGTTGTGGTGGACAGCTCATCAAAAGTGTCATCTCAGTGCGCGGTAGCTGTGAAAAAGGCTAATTCCATGCTCAGAATCATTAGGAAGGGGCTTGAAAATAAAACTGCTAATATTATAATGCCCTTAATCAAATCTATGGTGTAGCTACATCTGGAGTACTGTGTACAGCTTTGATCACTTTATATTAAGAAGGATATTGTAGAACTGGAAAAGATGCAGAAGAAGGCAACCAAAATGATCAGGGGCCTGGAGCACCTTCCTTATGAGGCTAGGCTACAGCATCTGGGGCTCTTTACCTTGGAAAAGTGGCGACTAAGGGGAGACATGATCGAGTTGTATAGTTTTATGCATGGAGTGCAGAGTGTGGACAGAGATAAAATTTTCTCCCTCTCTCACAACACTAGAACCAGAGGTCACCCCATGAAACTTAAGGTTGGGAAATTTAGGACTGGCAAGAGGAAGTACTTTTTCACACAGCGCATAATTACTCTATGGAATTCTTTGCCATGGGATGTGATGATAGCCAGCTGCTTGGATGGCTTTAAAAGGCACTTAGGCAGATTCATGGTGGGCAAGTCTATCAATGGTTTGGTGGCTGTGGGCCGTCTCCAGCCTCAGAGGCACAATGCCTCTCAATACCAGTTGCAGGGGAGCAACAGCAGGAGAGAGGGCATGCCTTCAGCTCCTGCCTGTAGGCTTCCAGAGGCATCTGGTGGGCCACTGTGTGAAACAGGATGCTGGACTAGATGGGCCTTCTGCCTGATCCAGCAGGGCCTTGTGCCAGATCCCGGGCCTTTCAGCTCCACACCTCTCTATTTTCTTCATTATCGCCCTCACTCTGAGAGGCCACTGGGGCCCCTTTCCTCTTGCTACATCCCTGTATGCAAGGAAGGATTTACAAGAGTTACCGGGCTGGCTTCTCATATGTTTGGTTGTGGAGAAAGGCCTAAACTGAACTGTGGAGTTGACATTGCCATAGGGATGTGCATAAAACCGGTTCTCCCGGTTCGGTTCGGGTCCGAACCGGGTCCGGACCGGACCGGGGTGGTTCGGTTTTGGTTTTGCCAGACCACCCCCCCGGTCCGGTTCGGTTTCGAACCGGTTCGGATCCGAACCGAACCGGTTCGGATCACAAAAAGTGGCTGGTTTTGAAGGGGACATTGTGTTCTACCTGCCACCCAAATTTCAAGTCGATTGGACCTTCCTCTGATTTTTTACAATTTTTTTTCAAAAAATAAATTTTTGCCCATAACTCACAATGTGGAGCCCTTAGGGGCAAAAAAGCTGGGGTGGGTGGTAGCCACCCATGGGTGTCCTCCACCCCAAAAATCCCAAGGCAATTGGTGGCTCCTAGTATTATTGGTGAATTTCTGAAGAAAATTTTTTTTCCCATTGGCTAGAATGGGGGTTCGGGGCTGCCCCAGACCCACCTCTGTGGGGTGGCAGCACCCCCAAAGTGGGTCCGGGGCCATGGCAAAAATGCCCTCAGTCCCCCCCAGCAATCCCCGTAGAGATAGGAGTGATGGTTCTGTTGTTTTTCTGAGGTATTCTGAGTGTAGATTCTATGATAGCTTATGAGATTTCCAATGAGACACCATGAATCCACTCTCATTTGCTATCACAGAATCCACACTCACTCAGAACACCTCAGAAAAACAACAGAACCATCACTCCTATCTCTACGGGGATTGCTGGGAGGGACTGAGGGCATTTTTGCCATGGCCCCGGACCCACTTTGGCGGTGCTGCCACCCCACAGAGGTGGGTCTGGGGCAGCCCCGAACCCCCATTCTAGCCAATGGAAAAAAAAATTTTCTTCAGAAATTCACCAATAATACTAGGAGCAACCCAACAATTGCCACCCCATCTTTTTGGCCCCTCTCTCTGGGCGCCCTAACACGTAACACCTAGTCAGTCCATCTTAATGCCTACCTACTACCACCACTCCTATCCAAGCAAGTAAGAGGAGGACACTCAGAGAGACAACACCCACTCTCTGATCTAACAAAAAGGCCACTGCTGTGCTGCCTGCCAGCACAGCAGCAGCAGCGGAGCAGCACACTAAGCACAAGAGCAGCACACACAGAGAAGAAGCAGGAGGCGGAGCAGCAGAGCAGCAGACCTGCCGCTCTGCATGATGGGTGACGTGATGCCCAAAGGAACCACCGCCTCACTCAGTGCCTGCCACTGACTAGGCCCGACAGACAGAAGCCAGCCAACCTGCTCTGCTCTGCTCTGATGCTCCCCATGGATGATGCACACACACCCTACATCTGCATCCCAATGACCAGACCAGACCAGACCAAGTGCGCAGAGTCAGCACAGGCCAGCAGCCACCAGCCCAGCAACAACAACAGCTACTACTGCTACCACCACAACCAGTGTTGCCGCTACAATAACATTCCCAGTCCAGTCACGCGCGCCACAGCCTGAGCCTAGCACACAGCCAACAGCTGCTGCCAGCCAGTGCCTGGCAAGCCCAGCCAACATGAGGAGGAGAGAGCTAACAAGTAGACGGCGCACGCACATCACCAACCCATCACGACGGCGCAACTGCAAGGGGAGAGGGCACAATTACAGGCAGGAGGAGGAGGAGGAGGAGGAGGAGGAGGCGGGCGAGGCAATCCTAGCACAGATTTGAAAGTTTAAAATCCACCAGGACATCTTCTAGAATCTAGACTTCTGTTTTTTCTACCACCAGCTGTAGTGTCTAGTTAGTCAGTGTGCTGTGCAGCTGAGCTGAGCTGAGCTGAGCTGCATGTGAGGAAGGGTGATTGTAGCTAGTTCTTTAGTTTCAGCAGACTGAGCATTGAGCATGGGCAGTGGCCTTGGGAAGCAACACAATTACACGACACTCACCTGCTGCTGCTGGTTCTAGAAGTTGCCTCTTCTCGTCTTCACCTCTTCGTGTGTGTGTGTGTGTGTGTGTGCAGTGAGTGCATGCCTTTTGCCTTGCTGGAAAGAAATGCTTCTCTGGTCCACCACCACATATCTGCTCAAGGACACAGAGGCCCAAGGCAGAGGTGGTGGCACCAGTGTGAGTGCATGTGTGCTGGTGGTGTTTGCCACCACAGGTGTTTTGTGTGTGTATGTGTGCGCTGCTAGCTAGGAGGGGGGAGGGAGGCAGGGAGGGAGGCTGGGAGGCAGGGGGGAGGAAAGGGGAGGGGGAGAGGGATGTAGAGGGGATTGAAGGGGGGAGGGTCCGGCTCAGAGTTGGTCAGCCACATATTTGTGCACACACGTGCTCACGTGTGTGCTTCGGTGGGAGAGACCAGACTCTCATCATCTGCCAGACCGGGGTTGGGGGCAGGTGAGGCGGTGGTGGGCTGGAAGGGAGGGAGGATGGAAGGTGGTGAAGAGGAAGGGGAGAGGATGAGAGGGGAAGGATGGAGGGAGGCATGGGGGGGAGGAAAAAAAACATGTAGACAGACACACACCACACTACACACAGAAAGCATCCACACACAGAGACAGTGCTAGGCATCCATTCACACAGACAGACAGACAGACAGACACACAACAGGAAGAGACAGACTGAGCCTGCACCACACACACACACACAGACCCAATTCCCCCCCTGCACAGTTATCAATCAATATGTTGTGTTGGCAGCCAGTTCATTGCTATTCTGATGGTTTTGGGTTTTTTGCCATCAGCCAACATCAACAGTGACCACAATCAAGATGAACATAAGATGATAATAATTCATTCGTTTCATTTCAAAAAATCACCCAATCATCTTCTCCATGTAAACCAAGCCCCCCACACATGATTTCTGGTGACATTTTCAATAAAATCAATTCATTTGGCATTCATCATTTTGTTCTCCCTTTGTCACCTTTTTTTCTTTCTTTTGCATAATTTTGAGGCTTGATTTTGACATGGGGTTTTTAAAGAAAAAATTATTTACATGTTTATTTACATACAGTATTTACATATCTACACTGCATTTTTGAACGTATACCCGCCGCTGCCGCTAAGTCTAGTACTCCGTGGGCTGTGCTACTTTGGGGGGGTGTGCCGTGCCCACGCCAGGTCCCCAAATGCTGACAGGTGGATAGATAAAGGGCCTGTGCTGGTCAGCATTGGGTTTCTTTTTAGGTGGGCGTGGGCATTGTAAACATCTGGCCAGTCGCAGCACTACAACTACTACTACAACTGCATCTCTGTGTGGGCACACTACACGCTGCGACTGGCTGGCACGGCTCAGCATCTGTCACGTCAGCTCAGCTAGAGGTGGAAGGGGGGAGGGTAGGGATAAGCACAGAGTTCGAGCCAGGCAGGTGACCAACCATGGGGCAACCCACGGTAATCACTCGCCCGTCTCAAACTGCAGCTTGGGGTAGCCCAACAGGGGGAGGTTCACCTTAAGGAAGACCAGCTGCTCCACCAGACCAGGGTCCAAGCGGGAGCGAGAGGGTGTCACCACGTCCCCGGCACGTGAAAACACCCGCTCGCTCTGGACACTGGTTGGGGGGCAGGAGAGGAGGCGCACAGCCACCACCGCCAGGTCCGGCCAGACTTGGCGGCGGCTCGCCCAGAACTGTGCGCAGTCCACGCCGTCTCCCTCCACAGGCTCCTCCAAGTACTGCGCAACGCATTGCTCAGCACTGGAGGGGGGCCTGGCAGGTCGAGCCTCCCGCATACCAGGCATGGCGCCATAGCAGAACCGCTGAAACCACTGGGCGGATCTCGAGTCGGTAGCAAATGGCTGCTGCGATGGCGCCGCCTGGGATGCCGCGCTGCTGGACTGGGAAGAGGGAGGGGAAGGGGAAGCTGACGCCGGCTGGCCGCCCATGCTGCTGCTGGGTGCGGGTTGGGCCGCGAGGGCTGCCCCCGCACCACTACCAACACCCTGGTCTCTGCGGGCCCTAGCGGCCTCCTCCTCCCTAACCTTCTCGACCAGGATGCCCTTCCACCTGGGCAAGTCGTCGGCACTCACGGCATTGCCCTTGAGGGCTGGGTGACAGAGACAAGCGAGGACATACTCCTCCCTGTCTCCCAGCACATCAACGAGCCGCTTGTCAACCCCAGACCTCAGCCTCCCAGCCAGAGCACGACCCTCTGGCGTGGTCAGAGAGATATGGAGTCCACCCATCAGCTTCTCGAGACCAACAGCTGTGGGCAGCGCCTGGCTCAAGGGAGTGGTGTCGCCACACAAGCCCTTCGTGGCAAGCTGGAAGGGCTCGAGTGCCGACACCGCCTCGGACATCTGCTTCCACTCTGCGTTCGAGAAGTCGCAGACATCCAAGGACTCGTCCCTCGCCAGGGCGACAAGGGCTCTCTCCTGCTCCAACAGGCGCTGGAACAGGAGGAAGGTGGAGTTCCACCGCGTCTCCACATCCGTAGGGATGAGATGGCGAGGAAGGCCAAGGTCATCCTGCTTCTGGCGAAGCAGTCTCCTGGACTTCTCGCTGCGGTGGAAGTGGGCGGCCAGCTTGCGGGACTTATCCACAAGCGTAGCCGTGGCAGCAACAGCACCTGCGATGGGGCGGGCCCCCTTCTCCTGGGACGCCCTCAGCTCCTTAAGGCCAAGGGCGTCCCTGACGGTCAGATGGAGCGTGTGTGCCATACACCGTATGTTCACACAGTCCATGACTGTCTCGACAGCGGCGGTAACGTTGGCTCCATTGTCGGTGACAATGAAGCCGCGGGAGAGGTGTGGACACCCGCCAATCCACTCCTCTATCTGGCGGTCGAGTACGGCCGCCACCTCCTCCGCGGTGTGCCTCGTGTCCATCGTCTCCACGTGCAGGACGGCCCACCTGTGCCGTAGTGCATCGGGAGCCGCGCCGGACCCGGAAGCATCGCCCGCGGAGGTCCCCTCACTCTCCGGTCCCCACCAGTGGGCAGTGAGGGCCAGGAAAGAAGCGTGCATCCCACTGACACTGGTCCAGAGGTCAGTCGTGAAATGCACGCTTGTCCCGGCCGGAGCTGCACGCAGCTCGGCCGACACGAGCTCCCTGCACCGGCGGTACAGGGAGGGGACCACGTTCCGGCTGAACGTCGTCCTTGAGGGGATGACGTATTCGGGAGCCAGGTATTGGAGAATACGGCGGAAGCCGTTGTTCTCGACCACCTGAAACGGCTGGTCATCGGTGGAAATCATCTCCCCTATGAGGCGGGTGAGGTGATGATGGTCCACGCGAACAATACGCTGGCTGCCCGAGGACTGCGTCCACCGCTGGACGGGCAGTGTAGCCTGCCTGCTGGCTGGCACACTGCCACTGCCCGCCCTAGTGGCAGATGCACAAGGCGCACTAGCGCTGCCAGCCTGTCCCCTGAGACCTGGGTGGTGACGCTCTAGGTGTCTCCACATAGGCGTCGTACCCAGGTGCGCAGGGTCCCTTCCACGGCTGACAAGCATCCTGCAGTGGACACAGCGGGCGTGGAATGGGGCATCTTGAGGGACCTCAAAATGCACCCATGCACCACTGCCCTTGGCCTCCTGCGCCCTGGGCGCCGTCCTAGGCCGTTTCTCGCAGGGTGGCTGCAGTCCTAGGGGGGGGGCGGCCGCCGCTGCCTGCCCACTGCTGCCACCCAACCCGCCCCTTCCGCCCTCCACAGAGGAGGAAGGGCCCGACTCAACTGGCATCGGAGAGGCAGGCCTCTCCTCCACCACCTCGCCAGACCGCTCCCCACCAGAGTGTCGGGCTTCACGAGGGGGGGCCCCACTGAGCGGCGAAAGGATAGGGGGAAGGGGCCCCAGAGGGAGGGAGAACCTGGCTGCATCGCTGCCAGCCGCACGGTCCTCACCGCCCTCTACCTGCTCTTCCAACTCCACAGTCTCCTCCACCTCAACAACTGGCGGTAGCTCAGCAGCACCTGGTGCCGCCGGCGAGGAGGGACCCGCCACAGCCCTAACAGTGCCTCTGCCTCTGCCGCGATTGGCGGCAGCAGGCGTGGGGAACTGAATCCTGCGCACCAAAGATGGGGCCGGAGCAAAGAATTCTCCAATGGGGAGAACTGGGGTGTCCTCAGGCTCCCCGCGTCCTCTCCCTCCCCGTGCCGCAGGCGCACCCCGCACCTGGCCTCTCCCACCTCTGCCTGCCAGCCTTGAGCGAGCCCTGCCCGCCACACGGCGCTCAGACATGCTGCTAGGTCAGAAGGAGGGAGACTTTAGGAGGAAGGCCAGACAGGGTCAAAAAAATAATTTGGAGGGGCTTAGGGGCCAAAAAAAAGGCAGCTGATTTGGAGGCGGCGGGGGGGAAGTTTGTTTTCAAAAAAGGAAGCCAATTGGGGGGAAAGGAAGACTTTTTGATATGGGGGGGGAAGCCAATCGAAGTGAGGGGGAGGGTGTCCTTTTTGAATTTGGGAGTCAACCACCAAGCCAATTGGGGAGATGGGTCTGGGAGGGGTTTTTTTTAGAAAAATAGGGGGTTAAAGGGTGGAACCCCGGTGTGGGAGGGTGGCACGGGCAGTTGGGTGGAGTAGTTGTGGTGTGGGTGGCAAGTTTTTAGCTTTTTTGGGGGGGGAGAGTGGATGGGGGGAGGGCACAGCACCTACCGGGGGTGGGGGAGGGATGCAGTCAACGCTTGGGAACCTGCAGATCAAAGGAGGAAACCCTTATTTAGTGAACTGGAACACAAAGTGTGGGTTCTGGGGGGTGGTTCTCAAGTAATGCTCCTGTGGGGGGAGCATCAAACTCAATGCAGCCTATTTAGTGACTCTAAATTGCACACAACCAAAACCAGAACCCAGTCACACCAACACAGAGGTTGAACCCACCCACTCTGTGACTCTGCCTGCCCAATGCCATGGCAAGCAAGCAGCAGCAAACACTTGATGGCAGCCTCATGGATTGAACATCATGATCATCATCATACGTGTGTATTGGCCCAGCATGTAGTGGCAGCATCAGAGCCCAGCCAGGACCCCACTCAGACTGCCCCAGAGGCAAGGAAGCACTCTGGCATGGCATGGGCCCAGCATGTAGTGGCAGCATCAGAGCCCAGCCAGGACCCCACTCAGACTGCCCCAGAGGCAAGGAAGCACTCTGGCATGGCATGGGCCCAGCATGTAGTGGCAGCATCGCATCAGAACCCTGGACCCCACTCAGACTGCCCCAGAGGCAAGGAAGCACTCTGGAAGGCACCTGTTCAAAAACCACCTGCAAGACGCATGCAATGCAACGCAACACACAGCAGCAATTTCTTTACTGGGCATGGGCATGAAGACACAAGTTTTACAACAGTACATCTCCTCTCCAAGGTTCCCTCCCTCCTCCCCACACCCAAATGCATTTCAGAATAGGGGTGTCCCTATTTAAAACCGCCAGCTAGGGAGAGAAAGGGGCAACAAAAGGTGCACAATCGCACACGCACTAACCCTTCTTCTTCCGGTCCTTCTCCTGCCGCTCACTGCTGGTCACGGATTCGCCGCCGCCAGCCAGCCACCCTGGGCTGAGACACAGCAGGGCGGCCGCACGAGGCACACAGGCAACCGGGGTAGTTCAACAACGATGGAGGGGCAGAAGTGAGGAGACAACACTATTTGTGTCGCTCAACTCACCCCCAAGCAGAGACAAAATCAACCAAAAACTATAAAAAGAAAAAAAAAACCGATGGCAGCCGCCAGGTGGGTAGGCTACTGTGTGCGGCTGCAGCTGTGGGAGAGGAGGTGGAAAGTGAAGGGGAGCAGAGAGAGAAAAGACTAAGAGAGAGAGAAAAGAGGGGGGGGGGCAGGGACAAAGAGAAAGAGAGGAGAGAGAGAGAAAAGAAAGAGAGAGAGAGGAGAAAGAGAGATGATAGAGAGAAAGAGGAGAGAGGAGAAGCGCAGCGCAGCAGGGAGGGGGGATTCAGGTGTGGGGGGAGGACACAGCAGTAGCAGCGGTCCAAAGAGGTGGGGGGAGCAGAGAGGGTGTGTGTGGTTGGGGGCTAGTGTGTGGCAGGGGGCCTGGGGTAAGTGGAGAGAGTCGGGGGCAAGGAGGAAAAGAGGTGGGGTGGGGGGAGCAGAGAGGGTGTGTGTGGTTGGGGCTAGTGTGTGGTAGGGGGCCTGGGGTAAGTGGAGAGAGTCAGGGGCAAGGAGGAAAAGAGGTGGGGTGGGGGGAGCAGAGAGGGTGTGTGTGGTTGGGGCTAGTGTGTGGCAGGGGGCCTGGGGTAAGTGGAGAGAGTCGGGGGCAAGGAGAAAAAGAGGTGGGGTGGGGGGAGCAGAGAGGGTGTGTGTGGTTGGGGCTAGTGTGTGGCAGGGGGCCTGGGGTAAGTGGAGAGAGTCGGGGGCAAGGAGAAAAAGAGGTGGGGTGGGGGGAGCAGAGAGGCTGTGTGTGGTTGGGGGCTAGTGTGTGGCAGGGGGCCTGGGGTAAGTGGAGAGAGTCGGGGGCAAGGAGAAAAAGAGGTGGGGTGGGGGGAGCAGAGAGGGTGTGTGTGGTTGGGGGCTAGTGTGTGGCAGGGGGCCTGGGGTAAGTGGAGAGAGTCGGGGGCAAGGAGAAAAAGAGGTGGGGTGGGGGGAGCAGAGAGGGTGTGTGTGGTTGGGGCTAGTGTGTGGCAGGGGGCCTGGGGTAAGTGGAGAGAGTCGGGGGCAAGGAGGAAAAGAGGTGGGGTGGGGGGAGCAGAGAGGCTGTGTGTGGTTGGGGGCTAGTGTGTGGCAGGGGGCCTGGGGTAAGTGGAGAGAGTCGGGGGCAAGGAGAAAAAGAGGTGGGGTGGGGGGAGCAGAGAGGGTGTGTGTGGTTGGGGCTAGTGTGTGGCAGGGGGCCTGGGGTAAGTGGAGAGAGTCGGGGGCAAGGAGGAAAAGAGGTGGGGTGGGGGGAGCAGAGAGGGTGTGTGTGGTTGGGGGCTAGTGTGTGGCAGGGGGCCTGGGGTGAGTGGAGAGAGTCAGGGGCAAGGAGAAAAAGAGGTGGGGTGGGGGGAGCAGAGAGGGTGTGTGTGGTTGGGGGCTAGTGTGTGGCAGATGGGTGTTGGGGGGAAGGGGAGGGGGCAACAACAAACAGCAAAGGAGAAACTGGAACAACTCGGGCAGCAGCAGCGATTAGGCTGGATGGGGTGGTTGGGGGAGGAGCTGGGCCTGGGCTAGGGTAGGGTCTGGGAGGAGGGAGGGTGGGGGGGGGCAGGCAGGGGGGGGAGGAGGAGGAGGAGGGTAGCAAAATATATAAAGCAATATATATCAAGAGAACACAAGCCAGAAGTTTAAAAAAAAAATTAAAAGAAAGACTATAACCAGCAGAAAAAACTTGGGGGTGGGGGTGTGGGGAGGGGGAACCAAACACAGACTCTGAGGGGGGCCACTAAGTGAACAGAGACAATGAAACCACAATTGCTGCAAATTAATAATAGCAAATGAATAAGTGGAACCAAGCAAAGAAAACTGGACTCGGTTTGGCAGCAGCAAACTTGGGAGAAGGCTGGATGGGGTGGGGTTGGGGTGGGGTGTGGTTGGACTTGGAGGGGCAAGTTGGGAGCAGGGAACCAAAACTGATTATATGGGACAACAAGAAACAACAACAGAATCCTCTGGGGGTGGGGGGGAGGGATTCAGGGAACCAACTCGCAGGGCAGCAGCAGTCAGCAGAAACAAACAAAATGGTACAATTTAAGCAAAACCAGCAAGCAATATATAACTGAAACCAATGGAATGCAATGTGAAAATCAAAAAGTTGGACAACAACAAGGCAGGACAAAGAGCAATAATTAATGGAAGAAGATTTAAAGCAATGAGGATGCAGTGGGTGGGAGTGGGGGAGGGGGAGGGTAGGCCCAAAGGATGAGAAGGGAAAGGGGGGGGGAGGGGGGGGAGAAAAGCAGACAGACAAGGAACAGGGAAAATTGGGGGAAATTAAGAAGAAAGTAAAGTGAAGTAACACACAGTATACAGACAAGAGACAGACAGAGAGAGGAGACACACAGAGAGTCACAAAGGGCAGGTGGACAAAGGATTAGACAGAGCACACACAGAGAGACACAGGACACAGTCAGGACTCACAGAGACACCAGAGCAGCCAGCAAAGGGCAAGCAGGTCTCAGAGATGATCCCACAACTGCAGCCAAGAGAAGTTTCCAGAGAAGAGGCTTGGGTTTATATAGGTTTGAAATTCCCTCCTTTGGGAGCCCCCACCTTTGCACTCCCCCCACGGCCAACAGGGTGCCAGCTCTCAACAGTGCAACAGCCAAGCAGCCTACCAGACCAAAGGACTCATTCTGGCCAATCAAGGATCAATAGCGCAGCCAATACAATGCCTGCAAATAGCATCACAAAATGGATGCAAGGAGGAGCAAAAGTTTCGGGAAGGAGACACAAAATGGAGGACACACTTTAAAGAGACACTGAGTGAGACTCAATTTCATTCCCGAACCGGTTCGGGAAACCCGAGCCGGTTCGGTACCGAACCGGCTCGAATTCGGTCCGGCTCGGTCCCCGGGAGGGCCCGATTCGGTCCGGGATCGAGCCGCCGGATCCGGACCGGTTCGGACGAACCGGTCCGGATCCGAACCGAACCGCACATCCCTACATTGCCATGCTAAATGAGCCAGTAATTATTTTCCATCTTTGAATGTATACCTGCATATTTCTATAAAAGCACTGCTAGAATCAATCCTGCTATAAAGCCTGACCCCTCTTATCTGTTTCTGACCTTAAATGAACTTCTGGTAGGAAGAACAACAGTAATGAAGAAAATAGAAAACAATGTGAAGCTTTTATAAGATGTTATATAACTAGCTTAGCTATATCAGGAACTTGTCTTTAGTTTTAATTATAGATTTATGGGTGCACTTCTCTAGTACTGTGCCATTTTCTTGCCCCCTTCCCTTCACTCCTAAATGGGCTGATATAATGAAGGACTCCTAGGATACGCACTTCCTTCATTCTTCCTTTGACCCTGTTGCAAGCAGGATACTCAAATGTGTTCAAATAAATTGCTTTTGATTCACCACTCATCACTATTGACATTAGTGGTGTCAGAACACTTTAGCTGTGTTGCTCAAGCAAGTTCAGACTGTCAAATGTGGTTTTTTCAAGCAAAATGTACTATAAATCAAAACCCTGTAGTTCAGTTTCTTCCATATGATGTAATGAACTTGTGAAATGGATTTTCTTGCAGATAATAATGATCCAGATGCATGTATGGCTCAGTGAGCAAAATGAAGGTTTATGTATACTTGTTCGCAAGGAAAACCACTGTTTGCAAAGATGCATCTATGAAGGAAGCAAGATCACTATTTTATAAGTCCATTTGAAATGTTGTGAACGAAAGTCAAGGGGTTGTTGCTATGAGACCTGAGTAGGTGGTCAAAGTTAAAATTAGACTTCTGCCTACTCTGTGTACAATACTGAAGAACAGTTCATTAGTTTTATTTAAGAGCAGATGAATTTCTTTCTTTCTTTACTCTTTTTTATGTTCTAACTCTTTGGGCTTTTTATTTTATGAAGATGGCAATGTTTGCTTGTCATTTGTGCTTAGAGCCCTCTTCTTACTCATGTAGCTTACTCATGAAGTGCCGTTTTATGAGGATGCCATGTATTTCTGGTCATTCAATCTTGTTCTTTGTACCGGGCAATATTTACCTCAGGTAGTGTGTTTAGACCCTTTTTAATTGCTATTGTGACTGTACAAGTGTCACTGATTTGTGATAGAGAGCAATATCTTTCCATTTGTGACACAGAAGTCCTATTCAAATATTATGTTGCACACGTATTTTTTGTGTGAATGAAGGTGCATGCATGTACTGTATGCATGTACATGCAATCATTTATAAGTGAATCTGGGTACAGTTCCTTCAAATGCAGGATATAGATAGGAAGTGTTCTACTGTATGTCCGATCAACATACAGATATGTACATGAGTACACTGCACACAGATTGTATGTGCACTGAACATAACATGAATAGGACTATAGAGAGCAAAGCTCCTCCCTGATTCTCTAACAAGTTCCATATCCTAGTCAAACAATCAATCAAACAGTTTTATACTTGTACGCTACTGTGCTTAAATCTTCAGCACCCAACTAACCACAAATGAATGTGCGTCTGTGTTCTCAGCATTTGGGCATGGATGGTCTGGCCAGCTCATTAAACATGGAGAGGCACATCCTCCCTAGGCAAACTGCAAGGGTCCTTCTCCACACATACATATACTTCCTATGACAGCATGGCCACATTGGTTCTAAGCTGCTAACACACTCAGAATATAGGAAATGGTGATGCATCCTTCTTTCTGAGATCTTCTATGAGCTGAAAGAACCAATTATGTAGAACAGAGGATGCCCCCTCCACCACTTTACGCATACATAAGTGTTTATTTCACTTCTAGGAAGGAGTCAGATACGAAGATATGTGCATTTGTCAGCAGCAGCAGCACAGTAACACTGGGGCTTTCATCTCCATCCCAGCAGCAAAGTAAATGCCTATACTATATACAGTATAGGTGAACAAAAGTGACATTGTGAAGTGCAACACTTTTTCTGCAGCAACAGATTACAGTGAGGAGAATTAGAATAATTGCAGATGGAGTTCAAGGGCCAAATGTGTCCTATATGCCACTATTTATCAATCACTGATTCAGGGTATTACTCTGCATTTTCAGATGATCCTGAACCAATTGTCCTCCCTTTCTATCTACAATTCTTAATGCAATTTATGTGCAAATTTAATGCAAATATTTTATACAAGGTAATATGCATCTATGCTCGAGTATTTGAGCAGCTGAATTTCCTTTCAGATTCCAAGTATTACTGGGGCATTTTTGTTCATAATTTATTATGTTTTATTGTTATTTGTTACTTTTATATCACACTGTTCTTCAAAGAAACTCAGGGGTCTTAACATTAAATAATGTTGTTTCATTGTCATCATAATCCAGTGAGTGCCTTACCCACATAGACCAGAATTCTAGTCCCTACACCTCACTGGCTAACCACTACAACACAATTTAAGGACTAATATACATTTTCAAATACCATCTCCTGGAATTCCATGCTTTGAGTTTTAAATGTTTTTTCCTCATAAATAAACACCATACTTACACAATATCACCTATATATTCATACCCACACCAATAAATTTAATGCAATATAAAATGGAGAACCTTGAGATGGGATCATGAAATAGACTGGGGGAATGTGAAGTTGCTGCATTTTAGCAAGGTACCTAGATGCATGAGTGGCTACACTTACTGTTACAATGGCGCACTTTCAAAAAAGAAAAGATAGGGCTTTATAGCGAAGGACAAGGCATGAGACAATGGCCAAGAAAAATGGACAATACAAAACCTTGCTCTTCAACAATCATGGCAAATCCTTGTACCTCACTAATGAAATAAATGGTATTCAGGAGAAAACCAGGACAGGGAGTACAAAAGGCGATCAAACATCTGATGTAGTGCAGAATGCGCTCCTGTCTTGAATGTATATATCACTAGCAGATTGCATGAAGAAAAGTTGGAACTCGAGATGAATGCATCCTATTTCAAAAGATCATCATTGCCAAATATTGTGCATATAGGTTTGTATCAGTACTGCTAACTCCATCATGCCTGAAATGCCTTTAAAGTGTCTGATATGAGTTACCTCCAAGCCAGTCATGTGCTTTCTTTGCTCAAGAGTATATTCCATGGCACACCAGCTATGAAGCATCTCTACTGGTGGTGATTGCTGGCCAACCATCACTGACCCTTGTTGGGTTGTTGTGGCACAGGTTGACAGTAAGGTTGTGTGCCAATTGCTGCAAACCAGATTGTGACATTGTGGTGGCGCAGCAATTACTACAACCCACCTGCGGAAGTTACTTGATGTGAAACTTATCTGATGAGTTGATGAGATTGAGCTATTACCTTGCTTGCCTTCAGACTGCAACTAAGGACTATGTATCTACTTCTGAGCCGGCTGGTCAAGCTGATCAGGACATGGGGAGAATGGATAAATGATGTACTTCCATTTTCTACAGCTGATCCATTCAGCCTTCCCCAAGTTTTTCCTTGCAGGGATCATCATTTGTCCCTGAGCTGGAACAAAACAGCACAACAGCATTTGTTTACATGTTTCAAGTAAATATTACTGACAGCTTTGCTGTTTGAGAAAACATGCCATCAGATTTTTGGAGCTTGCATTCTCTAAAAATATTCCAAAATACTCAGAGACAAGTTGTGTGTAGTGTGTTGGACTCTGAATACCTGTAATGTACTAAATAAATACAGAGAGCATGAGCCAGAATGTAAGTTCTCCGTGGGCAGCAATTCATGCAAATGTGTTTCTTTTTAGATTGTGAGCCCTTTGGGGACAGGGATCCATCTTCTTTATTTTTATTTCTCTATGTAAACCGCTTTGGGAATTTTTGTTGAACAGCTCTATATACATATTATTATTCTTCATCTCCATGCTTGTGGCAGGGGAGGCGGGCACTGGGGAGTGGGATTGGCAGAAGCTGAATCCCACATGTGAAGGGAAGGAGAGGACAAGGAACTGGGTCCTCCTCTAAGTAGTAATATTATTCACCTGTTAACCCATGACAGGACTGCATCCTAAATGGCTGCTAGTTGTACTTGGTTGTTTTTTTCCTTCCAAAAAACTATTTTTATAAGATAAATGTCTTCAGAATGTTGTTTTAAACGAGTGTCTAAAAAATCATGAAGGAGCAAATAAATACTAGTAAGAACATTGTTTTCCAAGGTTGTCTGATGTCTGTCTGTTTTTCTGCTGCAATAACAGAAGCAGTGCCGCATTCCATATCGTTACCATTTCCCAGACAAAGGTTTTCTGTACATTTGACTCAATATAGAATTTTCAAATTTTAAAACATTTTATTATTACTGTAATGGCTGTTGCTGTTTTTAACAGACACGCTGTCAGGTTTCAAAATGTATACATTGGTTCATGCAAAAAAAAAAGAGAAACCCCCTTTAAAAAAAACAAAGGTCAAAACTTTTAAAATGTCACTTCTTCTGCAGTTTTGCATAGAAAATACACTGAGTCAGTGGGAGGGCTCCTTGCCCATAGAAACAGGCTGTAAGAAAAGAATGTTATCCTGCTGCTGTAGTTTCCACTTTCACTGGCAGCTGCGGTCTGAGCAGAAAAGCACTGTGGGAGCCTATTGTTACCCCAGCTGGGTAATAGTTTTCTTATTTTACAGTCAGGAACCAAGGGGGGTTGGGGTGTCTCAGCAAAGTGCCTGAAAATATAACTCCTGCAAACAGATCACTTTCCTTCTTCCTGATGAGAAACAGGCATCCATAAATCTTTCATTTTTGTTCTCGGATCAAGGAAATGAAATTCTCCAAACAAAAAGAGGAACTTGTTTTTATTGTGTATTATTATTATTATTATTATTATTATTATTATTAATGATGATGATGATGATGTAAACATGCTACATAGAAAATTATTTATTTAAAAAACAAGGTCATGTGATTATTATGGTGAGCATAGTTTGTGGAACACCATTTCCTACGAAGATGCTGAGTAATGCAAATTAGTGTTTAAATGTTTTAACTAAAGCAGAATTTAATATAAAATGGCACAGGTTTTAACGTCAAGCTTTTGCTTTAAGGACAACTTTTCCATGCATGGATCCTAAATGTGGGTGTAAAATGGACTGTGTCTACAACTCAAAAGATTAATTAGCTGCAGAACAACGGCTTATATTTGTCTCCAGTTTATCCAGTTAATGAGACTGATTTTAGCTGCCATAGCAACCTAAGTTTTAAAGGTGAAGGGTCACTGACCTAGCCATAGAGCCTTGCAATCTCTTTGGAGGTAGTTAATATCCCAGAATTTGTCAAAACAGCTAACAGAAATGCAAAATCTTTACCAGAGAGAAGGTTACAAGATATATGCCAACTGTACTGTGTGAATCTGAGATCCTTAGGTGTGTTTCATTTCAGTTGGAAGAATACTATGGTAAATTTCATGAAACCTGGAGTGTAGGAAAAGAGATATGGGTGACAATAAGATTATGAGAGAAGACCATTGGATTATCAGATCAGTAGAACAGTGAACATTTTACACCATTTGTCTCACATTTTGGAGATATTTATTATTCACATAATAAAGATAGGTATGGAGGCATTTACTCACATAACTAATGTGAACTTTTGTTCCCTCGTGATTCTTCTGTGATGGAAAGTTGTATAGATTCTGATCTTCTGAATTGTTCAACATATGTTCGGACCACAGATCAAGTTGGGTTCAGGAACTGTTTTGTTCTCTGAATATGCACTTTCCACAGGACTCAAAATCTATGCAAGAATAGGGCGGCAGCAGTGTTCCTTCCAAGGCGTGCACGTGCTTGCATGGTCATACATTTTTTGATGTCTTCCCCTCAGTTCATTTTAGATCCCACTCAGGTTGAATCAGGAAGGCCCCATCCTGAATGCATGTGCGCACACACTACCTTGATACTGCTGCCCAGAACAAAATTCATTCCACACAGAGATGAAAAAAAAATTAGAGAGAACACTGGGTGGCAGGTTCATCTTGTGGTAAAAATAGCATCCATTTGAAGACAGTTTTGTTGGTTGTGCAATGGTTGTGCAATTCCAAAATGGAGATGACATCAAAGGCTAGAATCTACAGAACTAGATCCATTCATGCAAAGAGGCACTGTGCTCATGTTTCCTGAAGAGCAGTCACACCACATCATTTGGACCACCATACCATACCTCTTTGAAACTGAGGAGGTCAGTAGTTTGTGATATGACATAAATGGCTAGGTTCAAAGAAAAAAGTCAAAAATCTTCCTATGCATGCTTCAGCTGTTGGGCTTGCCTAAAACCACTCTTTAGATCTCTCCCCATCTTCCTTTTTGTTGGGACTATAGTCTTGTTGGGACATTTTTCAAATGGAGTATAGTGTACCTAGATACAGGAGGAACAAAATTGCACTGGCTAGCTCTGCTCCCATCTGTGCTGGTGAACTCCTTAGCCACACCCTAGGTAGGGATGTGCACAGAACTGGTCCGACGCTCGGTTTCTGGAGCACCAAACTGGTTCCGTGGACTGGCATCTGAGCCAGTTGGAATGTGGGGGGGTCTGCCTTAAGAGGCAGAAAGCAGAGAGGGATGCTGCTGTCCCACATGCCTGCTTTTGGAAAGAGCGCCGGCGGGTGAAGAGTGCCAGGGTGGTGACTGGCAGGTAGGCAGCGCCTTCCCTGCCTCTTAATGGATAGGGACCCCCACCACCGCCGCCCTCCTGGGAGTGCATGGAACCAGTTCCATGCAGATCCCTAACTCTAGGCTCTTGTTGGGTACAACATTTGCTTTTGCAGACGATTGCTATACATGAGGAGAGCCAGGTGTGCGGCTACTTGGTGCACTCTAGCACAGCTCTATCCCAGGTGCTTTAGGACTAATACTGGGTCACTTTATCCAGTCTGAATAGCCGTAGAATGGGAATGTATCTGACCTAAGGAAATTGGGTAATAGCAGAAGCACTTGGGGCCAGCAAGATCCAGCACTGCCTGAGGTTCCATGTCCATTAGCTGGTCCTACAGGCTGAGCCTTGATGGGAGCCATCCAAGAGGCTTGCACTGCTGCTACTCCTGGCATCTCCATCTACAAATAGAAGTGGCCCCACCCTCTAGGGGATGCTCCCATTGGCTGTGGGTAAGATGGGAGAAGGATTTACTGCTATTGGGGAGCTATGGCTTCTCTTCCTAATCCTCCTACCTGAGAGTGGAAGAGGAAGCAGCTGCCATTGCCAAATATTCCTTCTATTCACCAATGGGGGCACCATTGCCATGCCTGCTGGCAAGCTTGGGGGTACTGGGGCCCAACACATGATCAGGAGTGTGCAGGGCCACCATTGGGGAGCAGGAGTTTGCCTCAGATGCCCCTAGTAACCTGGTGGCAATACTTAACAATGCTATCATAAAAGTATGTATTTTGTCAGTCCACAATGCTCAGCTGTATTATGTATCGAGCACCATTTCCCCCCAGAAGTTCTTCTCTGGCTTTGAGAGTTAAATGATATTCTCTGCATGTGTAGTCAGTGTTCAGCAGACCAAGTGCCCAAAACCATCCTGATCCAGCTCTCATTGATTGTCATGGTACTACATGGACAGGTTGCTGTTGTGTAGGTGGTAAGTGCAGAAATTATGTTAACCCTTTACTCTCAGTGAAATCTTTGCTGAATGCTGTGAACTATGTAAGCAGACTACCTGACCAAGCAACCTTATGTTTGGTGAATATCTTCTCTATTTGGGTCAATCAAATTTAGTATTATTTTTAATAACGATACTATGGGGGGTTAGCTTTTCCTTCTACCTTGCTTCTACACAATCACTTCTACCCAAGTTTTCCTCTTACGTTGCTTCCACACAACCGAAAATTGGGAGCACACATAGCTCCCAAACCTGGGTAGAACACAGTTTTTGAATGTGTGAATGACCTCATTTTCTCATAGGAAACAATATTATAAATGGGGGTTTGGTTCCTGAACCAAGTCTGGATGCCCTATTTTTGCTGCTGCTTTCGAAGATGGTCGCAGGTGAATCACAGACATACAGACATGCAGCAGAGAAGTTGGTGGTAGTGAATCAGAAATTGCATACCCTTGCCACTCACCCCCTTCCCAGTCTCCTCCTGGCTCTTTCTCACATTTTCATGGATAGAAGGGAGGATGGTAAGCAGGAATCTTCTCTTCCTCCTGGGCAACAGTTAGGGAAGGAAGGATGGTGAGCAGGCAGTGGTGTGTGGGCTGGGAATGGACTGGGCTGTTTCCCTCTCACTGTCAGCAGCAGAGCCTGGAGGAGGAGGAGGAGGAGGAGGAAGAGGAGAGGAAGAAGAGGTGGAGGTGGTGGTGGAGGAGGAGGAGGAGGAGCAGCAGCAGCTACAGTGGTAGTATAAGGAGCATCTTGGATGGGCAATTTAGCCAATCCCTCTGTAGCTTCAGATAATGATATGTAGCAGCAGCTGCCACCAGGACTGCCATTGTTTGAGGTACAATGTAGGCCTGAGCTGCCTTTGTCTCCTCTTCCTCCCTAATGCAGCCATCTAGCAGATCCTCTCCTCCCAGGGCAAGTGTTGTAAAGTTGAAACAAGGTGGCAGCTTGTTTCATCTGGAGCAGCGGGAGCCCTTCGCTCTTGGCAGTTCTAACCCAACCTTTTAACCCGGAATTGAACCAAGGTAGAAGGAACTGTGGGCTTAGCAGGTGATTGTCTGTGCAATTGCTGCCAGGTAGTTGGGCTTCCTCCCAGCCTTCTGCCATTTTGGCCAGTGAACAGCGGAGAAGGAGTGGCTGAGCCAAGCAGAACAGCTGCCCTCCTGAGAGCAGCTGCTCTGCTGCTGGCACGGGACACACTGGGATGTGGGAGGACTTCTGCCTTGCAATCCCAGCTCTCAACTCCACCAAGGCACTACCCATGTGAGCACGCAGCACGGCAGAGCCTGAGACAGCTGCCACTCATCTGTGGGGGAAGGCAAGAAAGCTCCTGCCTCTCCCCCACCCCCAGCTCTCCCAAGCTGCATGCTCAGGTCATGTGGATGCGCTCCCTATGTAGAATATCATCTTGATTTGTCTCTAATTCTATAGAATGGCACATGGTAGTTTTGTGCAAGGTAGTTTTGGAAAGTGTACAAGCCGATTACATGTGCAACCATGTTATCTCAATGCATCGTGCATCACTCCTTGTTTGGAACCAGCATGATTATAGTACTGTTACCCATCCTGGAGCAATGAGAAGTTCCAGGGAAACAGCAGTACTGCTTGGATCTTGACTTCTTCTGGAGGAGAGATCACTGGAGGTTTATGGAGTTTTTGCAACACTTGGAGGCTATTCTCTCGATGGGGGGGACACCAGGCTAAGGGAGCACATCCCAGTTTTCCCCCATCGTGAGAACCACCCGGCTCATGGGCAAGCTTGGTGGTTCCCTGGCGGCTAGCCCGCCTACCAACCCCTCCCTTAAACAAGGTTAATGGAGCAAGCACTCTGTTAAGCTTGTTTTGTTGATCGTGTGCTGCTGCAGCGTGCCTCTGCACCATAGCACCACATGAGTAGACCCCTGACCGGGCAGCTACAACCCACTGCCCAGCATTGGGGGTCTGCCCAGAATGCCCTGCACACTCACATGGGGCATCCTGGTACTTCCGGGGACCAAGCGGCCCCCGATCCCCACCACTCCTACCAGCTCAGTATCAGAGCCAGTAATCATGTGGGTGGCCGATCCGGCTGCCCGGAGAGGAGGCAGTGATAGTCTTCAGGGAGGTAAGTGCTTTCGGGCTTCCTCCCTGCAGAAGGGGGTAGCCTCCTGAAGTGATCGTGAGGATCGCTTCCCTATGTTACAGGCTTGGGGCTAGACAGGAAGATAGGAAGTAATTCTCACCACGAGAAATACTGCTGGGAAGACTTTGTTGGAGACAATGTGTGGGACAGAGAAGAGTTCAGGACCCCCTTCTGCCTTCCCTTTCTGTGCTTTACACTTCTCAATTCCCCATGTTTAGGAATTGGATGCAACCTGAAGGCAAAGAAGGCATGCTGTATAGTTAAAGCCCAAGATAAAGGATGAACCTGTTATATCCATTCTTAACTGGACACATGCAGGAAAACAGCAACAAAACCAGAAGCAACAGAAAGACTTCCACATATACGCAGATCACATGAAAAATCTTGGCCATGGGCCAACTTGGCTCCCTACGACCATAATAGAAGTCATGGGTCCATGATCCCATTCAGTTATCTTGCAGGATGTAAGGATTACATGTCCTCATATGAGTCAGCCGGCGAACCAGGAATTCCTGCAAGAAGGGTGACCCAGAGATGAAGCCAGTGACTCACTTTGGGATGAGCTGGACAGGAACCTCTTAGCAAGTCCAGCAGAATGTCCAACTCAGCACAGACCAGAAGGTTAGACAGATAATAATGAAAATATAAAGGAAAGTTTTTTTCCTGCCTTCCATGGCAGTACAGGCTGTTTACATTGGTATAGCTCAGGGCTGCTCAGCTTCGGCCCTCCTGCAGATGTTGGCCTACAACTCCCATAATTCCTGTCTGTTGGCCACTGTGGCTGGGAATTATGGGAGTTGTAGTCCAAAAACAGCTGGGGGGGCCTAAGTTGAGCAGGTCTGGTATAGCGGCTGGTATAGCTCCTGGCAATACCAGCTTATTGGAGACTCCAAACTTATTTTTAATCCAAGGCTATATAAAACCAACCAAGGTATTTGTACGAATGTCTCCTTATTGACCTTATAATCACTACTGGAGTACAAGAAGGCTCTGAATTTAAGGCGAATCCCTGTAAAAATAGAGGTTAAATACTGGCTGCACCCATATTTACTCAAAAGGAAGAGGACTCTGAATTTAAGATGACCCCCTAATTTCTAACATCAAATAATGTTGAAAAAAACCTAGTCTTGGATTCAGGTAAATACAGCAGTCAGTGTACTGTTTTGGCAATTCTTGGATGTGTACATTTGTGAAGAGAAGGGGGAGAGAATTGTTGATGCTTTGCTAGCTTTAGTTTGTCCATCCAGCGTTACTGTCAATTCTTTTTGTAGCAATGACCTAAGGTTGTTGCTATCGCTGAATAAAGTATATTATACTTCATTAATCCTGATGTTCACAGGTAACAACATTAACATGTATGTTCACAGTATTAACAACTAAAACACGCAGTGGCTGGCATCCAGAGTGGCACTAGTGCAAGGGATAGTCCGTACAAGCCATTTGTTCAGTCTCCTCCTCCTCCTCTCTGCAGCTTCCTGAGATAAGGAGTGAATGAAGGTCAAAGGTCCTTCAGCAAGCTCTGCTCGCAGAAGATGCCTCCACCCACTTTCCAGGGTTTCTCCCCTTCCCCTGCAGCCAGTTGTACTCTCACAAACAGCTTTTCAGGGCACTCGGAAAGCTTCAAGGAGGGGGAGGAGGGGGAGGAGGGGATGAAGAAAATGGCTCGCACTCACTCTTTCTTGCACTCGTTCAGCACTGGATGCCTCTCAGTAATTAATCTGCAAGACCAGAATTGTCTCAGGCTTCCAGAGCTGGGCTCCATCATTGCCTCTTCTTGCCTATAGTATTATTTGGTAATGATTGCTGTGTTGTTCTTCATACTCTCACCGCTCTATTAAAGATGCCTATACTTTGTATTGTGATACATTTTCTTTCAGCTATGCTATACAGCTGAAGAAAACGCTTTCATTGCAGTCCCACAATTTATGTCCTAAGCTCAAGGGATCAGTATTGCATCTTCTGCGGTTGTCTTATTTATTTTTGTTCTGTAAATAAATGCCACAGGCACCTGGGACAAGTGCCAACTTATTTCCTTATAAATACATTAACAAATCAACACAGTTGATAGATGGCACAACATTTCCACATGTTGGAAAGCAATTTAGATTGTGAAGTTTAAATTAGAAAATCTTTTATTTTTAATTAGTTGCAGGGCCGTCCCTAGCGGGGTGTGGGGCTGGGGGCGAATCAGCATGTGCGGGGCAACATTTCATCTATGTAAACCACTTTGAGACTTCTAAAGACCATTTGCACAAGTGCATACAAACTGCTAAGAGCCATCTCAAACCTATTAGAACAAATGCAGTAAGCCTTTAATTTGTACAAGCCTACAAATAAATATGTAGGTAGGAACAGTCATGCCATGCTACCCTGGAATGAAAAAATATAGGTAGAACATTACAAAAAGCTCTGGAATTGAAGATGTCAAAAAGTGTGGGCAGTGTTACATTTGCACCTTTGAGAGCCAGTGTGGTATAGTGGTTAGAGTACTGGAGTAGGGCTGGGGAGACCCAAGTTCAAATCCCCATTCATATATGAAACTCACTGGTTGATCCTGGTTCAGCCACTTAGTGTCACCTACCTCACAGGGTTGTTGTGAGAATAAAGATAGCCATGTAGCTGCTCTGGGCTCCTTGGAGGAAGAGCAGGATATAAAACCCCAAGTAGATAAGGAGGCACAGCTCTGTCTCTTTAGCTGGACAGATGATCTCTCTGCTGCTTTGACTCTCTGTGCTTCTCAGCTTAGCTGTGGCTCCTCTTTTGCTGAATCTCTCTCCTGCAATGCAAAGCTAGTCTCATAAACAATGTGAAAGAAAGTTCTTAGAAAGCTCTTTCCCGAAACAACTTGGACAGAGGAGGGAGAGAATTTATACAAAAGTGGTGGGAGTGGGGAGTCAACAAGCAAAACAAATCAAGGGAACCAAGAGGGCAAGTGAGCCCCCACCCTATCCTTCCTGCCACCTGGGGGTTCAGCCTTCAGCCACGCTGCTGGCTGCCCTGTGGCTTTGGGGGTCGGCGGGGGAGGTGGCAGTGTGGAGTTGGTTAGCGGCAAGCAAAAAGAGGAGAGTGGGCTCAGCATTTTAATCAAGGCACTGTAGCACCTGTTCCATGAAGTCCTCTTTTTCTTTTCATGCCCATCGAAGCAATTTGGTTGGTGATGTTTTGTGAGAGCTGAGCATCTGTTCAGGGATTGGCTTGAAAAAGCCTCTGAAGGCAAGACCCTGGCAGTTCCAGGGTTAAAGCCAAAGCCAGGCGGGGGTAGAGAAAGAGAGGGAGGGGGGAGAGGCAGCAGCAGCCCCTTCTGCACCTGCCTCTCTTCTCCTTCTCCCTTCTTCGCTCACCCTGGCTTTTACTTGTCCTTGCCATTCAAGTATTTTTGGGAGAGAAAGGAGAGAAAGAGTGTGGGCTTGTGGGAGCATGGGGCTGGGGGCAATCGCCCTGGTTGCCCCACCCTAAGGACGGCCCTGATTAGTTGTACCTTAGTGTCATCTTCTAAGGGCACATGGGGAACTGTCTCAAAATGCAGGTAGTAAAATTAATTAATCAAAGTGTGCCAGGGAGTCCAGTCCAGTGCCTCAGAGCTACATTTGGAAAAAACAAACACATGTCTACAAGTGAGAAGTTTCTAAAGGAGACAGGAGACAGGGGGCTTTTGAACCCACACACTTTTGAACCCGGGGGCTTTTGACCAGACAGGAGACAGGGGGCTTTTGAACCCACTATCAGATGTAAAATGTTTTGAACATCTAGGCAAGGCTTTGTGTTTGGCAACATCTTTGAACAACACTGGGAGGGGAAACAATTAAGCCAAAACAAGATTTATTTAGGAAAACAAAACAATATTCAACATATCAAAAGAAACATAGCATAGCATTTTAACTACTAGTTAGAACTACTCTTCTAACTCCTGCTACCATTTTCCTAAATGGCAAATGGTAAATTGAGGTCTCGCTAATAATGATATTGATTAGGAATGGCTAGCTTCTGTATTTGCCAGGGACAGACCACTCTGTTTATCAAACACTAAATCAGAGGTAATAATCTAGTTATCCCAACCTCAGGGATAGTCAAGATCTATCATCAAATTGGCATCAACTAGCAATAAGAGAATCACAGGTATGCAACCCAAGTACATCAGTGGTATGTGGTCTCCCCCGTCCCTGGAACTCCCATAATGCCCTGCACTAGTGCACAAGTCATTATGAGGATCCCCCCCACCCCGATGCCAGCCGGGAGCCTCGCAAGCAATCTCCCAGCCCCAGCTGCAAGCAGCTACAAAACTTCATTTTGTAGGCAGGCTCTGGAGATGGGCCTATTGCTGCACCACCTCCAGGAACCAAGCGGCTTCCAATGGTTCTCACCATGCACGGGTGAAACCAGGCTGGGCTTCCTTAACCCAGTTTTGCCTGCGCATGAGAGCAGCCTCATGGAGTTTTACTGCTTCTTTTCCTATGAATAAATGTCTGAGCAAAGTTTTCTACCACACCTATTTCAAATTTGGTACAAGAAAATTGTATTTAAGAGAACGTCTTCTTCATTATTAGCCCCACTGCCCACTGAGGTCATTTGGAGAGGTACGTCTCCAGTTGCCGCCAGCTCGGCTGGTGGTCACACAGGGACGGGCCTTCTCGGTTGCTGCCCTGAGACTGTGGAATATGCTCCCTACTGAGATACGATCCTCCCCATCTCTGACAATTTTAAAAAAGCATTTGAAAACCCACCTCTTCACCCAAGCTTTTTCAGCTTTTTAAATTTCTAAGTTTTAATCTGTTTTTTACTTTTAGATTATCTAAATTGTTTTAAGATTTTTGTGTATGTTTTAACTTGTTTTATGTTATTGTTAACTGCCCAGAGATGAAAGTTTGGGGCAGTGTACAAATTTGACAAATGCCTACCTACCTACCTACCTACCTACCTACCTACCTGCAGTATCTACCTACCTACATACATACATACTTACCATGGGCATTTAAATATGGCTTATCCGCTGCTGCTATCCCAGGAAAAGAAAATTACATTTTAAGAACATTATTAAACTAATCTCCTAATCATTTTCTGTTTGTCATTTTTAGGGGGGGGGTTGTGTGATGGTTTTTATTGTTTAACTGATTTTAAGATTTTAAATTAATTTTTATGGAGTTTTACTGTATTTTAACTTTTGTAAACTGCATTGGAATGTCCTATGAAAGGTGGTATAACAATTGAACAAATAAATAAATAATAAATAACAACTGACCCAGATGTTTCTTTTACCAAATGTTAGATACATTTCAAAGACAAGGCAAAGGAGAGATGAGGATTATTTCAATATTCAAGAACTAAGATAGGATAGTCTGGAAGGCAATGTTTTGCGTTTCTGCATCTTTCTGATCAAGAAGGACGCAAAATTCCATCATAGATGTCAATGTATTTGTGACAAGGTGTTTCAGTATTTGAGCTCAGTCAACAAGATTTTTTTATCTGCTCTTAAAACTCCTTTGGAGGAGTTTTTCCTATAAAGGAGGTCCAAGCATTAAAAGAATGAAATTTTATTTTTAGAAGAGAAAAAGTTCTGATTTTAAAGAATCCTCTTTAGCTACTGTAGCTTTAAACATAGCAAGGTACTTAAAGCTGGGTAAGAGTTAAAAAGGCAGTGTATTATTTTTTAACAGAAAGTGTTCTTCATTATTTATTTATTTATTTATTTATTTATTTATTATTAAAACTTTTATACCGCCCTTCCAAAAGGCTCAGGGCGGTTTACATTAAAACACCATTAAAATCAGTTAATAATTAAAACAAAAATTATAAAGGCATTAAAAGCAATGATTAACAATTAAAAACATCATAAAACAACAATTAAATAGAACAATTTAAAAACAAGTTTTTAAAAACTGAGAAAGCCTGGTGGAAGAGATGTGTTTTCAGAAGTTTTTTAAAAATTGCCAGAGATGGGGAGGATCGTATCTCAGCAGGGAGCGCATTCCACAATCTCGGGGCAGCAGCTGAGAAGGCCCGTCTGTGTGTAGCCAGCAAATGAGTTGGCGGCAACTGGAGACGGACCTCCTCAAATGACCTCAGAGGCCAGTGGGGCTCATAGTGAAGAAGACGCTCTCTTAAATACCCAGACCCTAAGCTGTTTAGGGCTTTGTAAGTTATAACTAGTACTTTGTATTTTGCCCGGAAACCTATTGGCAGCCAATGTAGCTCCATCAACAGAGCAGTAATGTGGTCTCTCCGAGATGACCCAGAGATCAACCTGGCTGCCACATTCTGAACCAACTGAAGTTTCCGGACTACGTACAAAGGCAGCCCCATGTAGAGTGCATTACAGATGTCAAGTCTGGAGGTTACCAACAAATGTACCACTGTTTTGAGGTAACTGATCTCGAGGAAGAGACGCAGCTGGCATATCAGCCGAAGCTGATAGAAAGCACCCCTGGCCACCGCCTCAACCTGAGAAACCAAGGAGAGGCATTGATCCAGAAGTACTCCCAGACTGCAAACCTGTTCCTTTTAGGGAAGTGTGACCCCATCTAGAACAGGTAGATCAAAATTGTCTCTAGAGTTCTGACCCCTCACAATAAGTACCTCCGTCTTATCTGGATTCAGCTTCAGTTTATTCTCTTTCATCCAGCCCATTACTGCTTCCAGGCAGGCATTTAAGGAGGATATGCCAACTCCTGAAGAAGTTGACATGGAGAAGTAGATCTGGGTGTCATCAGCATACTGGTAACACCCAGTTCCAAATCCCCTGATGATCTCTCCCAGCGGTTTCATGTAGATGTTAAAAAGCATTGGAGAAAGTATGGAGCCTTAAGGGACACCATACTTAAACTCAGATTTCGAAGAGCAACAATCTCCAATCGACACCATCTGGAATCTATCCGAGAGGTAGGAGTGGAACCACTGTAAAACAGTGCCTCCCACCCCCAACATCCTCAGACTTTCCAGAAGGATACTATGGTTGATAGTATCGAAAGCCGCCAAGAGATCCAAGAGGACCAACAGAGTCACACTTCCTCTCTCAAGTCCCAATTGGAGATCATCCATCAGGCCAACCAAAGCAGTCTCCACCCCATAGCCTGCTCGAAAACCAGTTTGAAATGGGTCTAGATAATCAGTTTCCTCCAAGACTGCCTGGAGCTGAGAGGACACCACCCTCTCAATTACCTTGCCTAGCCATGGGAGATTGGAAACTGGCCTATAATTGCTCAACTCTGAGGGATCTAATGCAGGCTTCTTTAGAAGACGTCTAATAATTGCCTCCTTAAGACAAGGAAGCATCCTGCCCTCCCTCAGAGAAGCATTTATGATTTCTACCTGGTCACCTACAACAGCCTCCCTGCTAAATTGAACAAGCCATGTTAGACAAGGGTCAAGAGAACAAGTGGTAGGCCTCACCACTCCAAGCAGCTTGTCCACATCCTCAGGAGTCACAAACTGAAATCGATCCAGTCAAATTGTATAAGAGGAGTTGTCGGACATCTCCAGTTCAGACATGAAATTAATTGTGGAGTCTCCATCTAAGTCGCCCCGAATCCAAGAGATTTTATCTGTGAAAAATTCATTAAAGACATCACAGTGGGTGACTTATGCTTCCAAATTCTGGTTCAAGGGAGAGGGGGCAGCTACTAGTCCCCTCACAACCCTGTACAACTCTGCTGGACGTGAACTCGCAGAGGCAATACAGGAAGAAAAGAACTGCTTCTTTGCCGCACGTATCGCCTGAGCATAGATCTTTAAATGTGCTCCACGTTGTAATCTGTCGGATTCAAGTCGAGTCTTTCTCCACTTGCGCTCCAGTCACCTACCTTGCTGCTTCGGCCCCCGTAGATCTTCCGCATAACAACGGGCCAATTTTGAAGTGGGTTGGAGGGGATGCTTGGGAACAATCGTGTCTACCACCCTGGTGAGTAGGTTGTTCCAATTCTCAACCAGGGCATCCACAGGATCACCAGCAGAGCCAACATCGAATCCCTCCAAGGCTTTTTGGAATCCTACCGGATCCAGTAGCCTCTTCGAGCGGACCATTCTAATAGGCCCCTCGCCCCTGCAGAGGTGGAAAGTGGTTGTAAGTCCAAGCTTAAACAGATGGTGGTCCGTCCATGACAACAGGGAGATCGTAGGAGTCACCACCCACGGAACACCATCCCGATCAGAGTAAAAGACCAAATCAAGTGTGTGACCTGCAATATGTGTCGATCCAGAAACCGCTTGGGATAGGCCCATAGTTGTCATGGTCATTATTAACTCCTGAGCTGCCCTGGACAAATTGGTCCTGAATGAACATTGAAGTCCCCCAGCACCAAAAGTCTGTGAGACTCCAACGCAAGTTCTGCAACCAAATTATAAGGGGGTCAAAGATTCTGAACTTTAAAATGACTTTTTCAAGAGCTCTTACTCATATAATGAGTAATAATATGATAATATGATGATAAGATTATAATAATTCATAGACACTAAAATATGCATAGACACAAGGCTTGCATCAGCATCACAAGGCACACTTGGGCAGCTGTTGAAGGTCCCAAGGAGGCTCACTGCTAACGTTTCCCTAGACCCCTGGGGAGGGCCACCTCCTAATTGTGGTGATAGATGCAGGTTTCTGTCATCCTTATTGAGCTAGCAGCAGTGACAGAATTCTAGTCAGCAGCTGCTTTCCCACACAATGCCCCATGCAGTGTCCTGATGTGATGCTATGTGAGGCATTGAGGGGGCAGGGAACATGGCAGATGGAAGCTTCCATCTAGAATGCTGTTGCTTCTGCTGGCCTGCCAAGAATGTGGGGGGGGGGGGCACCTGCATCCACTGCAATGGTAAAGTCTCAGGTTGGAAGGGGTTCACCAGAGGTTCACCAGAGGTCATCTTGCCTACAGCCCCCTCTAACCTGGAGCTGGCCCTGCATAGGCAAATGGGCTTGACAACAGAATTATAGCTGTCCCTTCTGTGTGTTGTGAGAAAATAACTGATTTTCCACTTATTTCTTTGAAGTCCCCCCTTGAAGTATGGGAGCCCCACCTAATCAGGAAGGCTGGATAACGCTCTGACAAAACATGATATTGTGGTGGTATTGTACCTGAAAACAGAGGTGTGCAATTCTATACAGAGTTATGAATAATTCATTGTTTGTTATTAAAGTATATGTGCAATAAAAGAAAATAAATTACCAATGTTTAAAAATGAATTCTTAGAGAAATATGTAGGGATTTTATTAAAGGTAATTTTATAAACCGATTTATTTTGCAGAATTTTGTGCCATGGTAAAATAAAAAAGTGGTGACGGGACATTCGAGGAGAAGACAGCAAGTAAAGCTGGCTAACCAACTCATTCTCTTTTGTGAAGTTCACAATAACTGAGAAGTAAATTGCTTCTTAATAAGTTTTGTATTCTCCAGGGGTATGGTTAAAGGGTTAATTTAACGCTTGACCCATTAAAACCACTGAGTGCAGTGAGAACCTTGCACTGCTGATCAGATGATTATTTCTGGAAGATAAGTGGTTGAAAACTGAGCTTCACTAGTTCAGGTAATCAAGGGAAATCGGCATAAAAGAGAAGATGCGGCTGAGTAAAGACAGAACAGCTACCTGAGATTCTATTACTTGTCGTCTTTCAAGCATAATAATGAGATTATAGTAACCCTAAACTGACTGAAAACAGAAATCTGGCTGTCTGTCAAGTTCATTGTGTTGAGTTTTACAACACTCCAGATCTAGTTCCTCTCTGAACCTGCCATAATTATACCAGGAAGACAAATTCAAAGAAACTTTTTTCAATCTTGGATTTTTGTCGGGTTTTGGCTTAGGACCAATGTGCCATTGTTAACAACATGAAGAATTCTGTTAATGCTTATTATTTTTGTCACCCGACTATGCGAAGCAATATTGCTGTATAACTCTACGTCACCACAAATATTTTTACATTGCATCTGTCACAGGATCTGAATGACTTTGCGATTGATCCATGAGCCATTCTGTTAGCTTGTAATTGTTCAAGGGAGAAGGTGTTAAAAAAAAATCTAATCATTTTTTCACATCCTTAACTGAAACATCCAGTTTTATCAAGGTGCAAAGACTGTGATCCTACACGTACCTGAACATGAGCTGAGTTTAAAAAACACAGTTCTTCTTCCAACAAGTGAGTTTTTAAAATCAAGTGTAATTTATCTGTTAAATTGTTTAGTATTTTGCTGCTAAATGCTAGTATTTTTTTCAATCTATCTTCATAGAACATTAGCTCCAAAACAGAAGGTTATGTTGGAAGCTAAAATATAACAAATGACTTCCATACATGTCTCACACAAGAATCTCTCATTCTGCACGATCTTCATTTCATCCTCATTTTGAGAACCAGTGTAGTTAAGTAGACTGCGCTTAAGTTATGGGCCAGGCAATACACTGTAGTTGTCACAAGAATGCTGCTGAAAATGGCCCTCCTGTGGCATCTGTTCACTGTCTAGCCCATAATCTTTACAAATATTTAGCAAGTGGTACTTGGCCAACTAATGGCTCAGTGGGGAAATGCTTGACTAACAAGCAGAAGGTTGCCGGTTCAAATCCCCGCCGGTACTATATCGGGCAGAAGCGATATAGGAAGATGATGAAAGGCATAATCTCATACTGCGTGGGAGGAGGCAATGGTAAACCCCTCCTGTATTCTACCAAAAGAAAACCACAGGGCTTTGTGGGCGCCAGGAGTCAAAATCGACTTGACGGCACACTTTTCCATTACTTTACTTAGCCATCAACCTGTCTGTCTTTATACCCTGGTGACTGTTGGTGGGTGGGGAAATGGTGGAGACTCAACCAATGGTAGTACATGTGGAGGAAGTGAATACACAACCTTGCTCCTGCTGTGTGGGAATAAGCAAGGCCCTGTCCTTGTCTGTCCAAACCCAGGTCAAGCAAGATAGCAAGATGTTAGCCCAAGAGTTGAATGGGAATTGTTGAATCACCAGAAGGCTTATATGGCTGGTCAGAGCCACACCCCTTTCTGGATCCTTATTCCAAAGGAGTAAGGATCCAAACTGGATTTCCCCTCCTCCCAAGTAGATCCATCAGGAGAGAAGCCCTGAGCAGCCAGACAAGCTCTCCATGTTGGGAGCTGGAGCTCTGCTGCGGTGCAGCATCACCTCTGGAAGGGGGATGGAAGGGGTTCTGAGGAAGGGGCATGGAGCCCCATTGTGGTGCACTGGGTCCACAGCACTCATCTGATTGGTTCCAGCTGCTCTAGCCCTGAAAGATGGGGGAGGGTGTATTGGACCAAGGGATCCAGACTGGAATGGGCTCTTCCCCCTCCTCTTCTGATGGAGTTTCCTCTGGGTCCTTGTCCAGGTGAACCTCAATGCCACAAGAGAGAATTGTGTGGCTGTGTAGGAGGCAAGGGATGGAATAGGGTTACATGGTGCTGTGCACTGCGAGCTTGGGGAGAGTGGAGAGATACTTGGAGAGTGGCTACAAGTGTCCAGGAGGGGCAAAATCCTTTGATATCATTGGCCTATACTGGGTACAATTAGCTACATTTCACTTAGGCTGGTGAAATAAAATTCTCCTGCATTATTCATCATAGGAGAGAATATTTCTGAGAATTATTCTACCAATTCTATTAAATGCATCAGAGAATATTCTTTTACAAGTCTACTTCACATGCAACCTTTATCATGCAACCTCAACCTGTCTTTTGCAACTGATCTGTCTGGGGGCCCTTTCCCTTTAGCTGCTGTGCAACAGCAGCAGTTGGATCAGCATCCCCCCCCATCCCCTCTTTCCCCCCGTCCCATCCTCTCTCTCCCCCTCATACTTGTCAGAACTGATTATATGTGTAGTGGGCTGAATGAGGAATGGAAGTAGCAGAGAAGCTTACATGACATCAGAGATGGATTTCTCAGGAACCAAGCAATGCTATGCTTTATTGGGTTATACCTGGGAAAAGATCAACATATAAACAGTGCAAAACTCAAGGATTACAGAGGAAAAGATAAGTACACAATCTCAGGAGTAAAATATGACAGAGAAGTCAGTTTCTCTGTAAAACTGGAACCAATATTGGTTTAATTCACAAAAGTTGTTTTTTTTAATGTCATAAGCCTTTTTTAGGAAAAAAAAGTAGTATTATGGCATGTTTGTTAGACAACTGTCTAAACTAGGAAGTTAAATACCTATTTAATGTATTACATTTATATCCCACCTTTCTTCCATAATGGGACTCAAGGCAGCATACATGGGATCCCTTGGCAGTAATCCATCCAGGCACTGCCCAAGCCTAGACCTGCTTACCTTCAGGAAGGTGGCTATATCATGTGCCTCCAAACCATGCCCTCCTAGACCAACAGCTATTAGCAGTTTTACAGAGAAACAGACACTAGGGCCACAATTCAAAACAACATATAAGGACATACTTGAGATCTTTTGATAGGTGATTCTCAAAGAGTCACATTCTAACTGCAGAATTATCTCACAGATAATTTATGTGATGGAATACTTTGGCTTTCTCATACAGTAGTTCTGTTGAACAAGATTATGGTTGCAGAACAACAACTGTGCCTGTTTCTATATTATGTCGAGCCGTCCTCTGCTGTTAAATTATTCTGTCTGAAGAATAGTTCTGTGAACTGCAAACTTTGCTAACTATTGTAGGAGTTGGCTTGATAAAAGATTTTGACACGTTGACTTTGTATGTGTTTTCATTTTATAGTGATTGGACATATGTATTTATTTATCATATTTTTATACCACCTGATATGTAAATCTCTAGGTGGTGAAGCTTGATCTTACAGACATCAGAGAATTAATATATCAGAACCTCCCTGAGAAAATTTTGCAAGTCTTAATGAAATATTTTTCGATTTGCTTGAAATTCTTCCATTGTTTTGTACAAGCAAGAACCTCCACATTAGCTTTGAAACATCAGTTTAACTAAAACAGTGACAATTTAGTGATCAGCAGATTCCACCACTCAAGAAATCACATTAGTCTTACTTCTTCTGTTTATCTTAAATGCCCTCAAATGAAGTCACCCAAGGGCTGGCTTCAGGTTTTTGTGTGGACTCTTGGGCAAGGGAATCTTAGTGCCCCCCTTTTTATCTCCCTGTTGCTGCCTTCTTCCTTTCCCACCTCCATTCTTGCCTTCCTACTTACCCTGACTGAAGGCGATAGATAGATAGACACACACACACACACACACACACACACCACTGAACAAATGACTTTGTTCTGGCACCAATGATTTAAAAATATGAACTATAAAATTATGCTACAAAGTTTATTAAACTTTCAGGTGTTCCATTTTGACATGCTCTGATCTTTCCTTTAACAATGACAGGATGCTACACAAAAATACTGCATTTCATCTGGTGTAGGTCTTTATCTTATCTTGACAGATTATTGCTGGTTAAATTGTAGAGCTGACTTAAAGGCAGGACTCTTCAAGGGAGTCAGAAATTAAGGCTTCACCAAATGGTAATAAAGCTATTAAAAATGCAAACAGCAAACAGCTACACTGTACAGGTTAGACAGCTAATCCAAACTAGCAGTTTAAAAAAAGCAGAGCAATTACACTTTTATTTAAATGCAAGGAATATGAGCAAGAATAGAATGAGAAGCCTTGTTTAAATGCATTCTTCTGAATATTTATTAGAAATAATACATGTAGTTAAGCCACTTATCTGATTTCAGTGAATAACTAAAATGCAAAAGATCAATTTTCATAATTATACCAAAGAAGTCTGTCTTTCATAAAAATCTCATTAATAACACCATTATTACTGAAAAATATCTCAGTATTATTATTGTTATTCTAATTATCACAAAATGCTACTGATAATGTTGTCATAAAATTCCTTTTTAGTATCCTATTAAGGAAGAGAGACTAAATAGTGGTATAAGTTAAATCTACATCATAAGTGGCATTATTAAAACCTTCTTTGTGTACTTGGTTAAAATACATTATGTGTATAATTACAGAAATTGCTTTGGGTTTGGCAAACAGGTCTGTATAAATGTTAGCTAGATAGATATTTCAGCCACATTAACACACAATCATATGCATGCCAAGTACTAAACTATTGTCCAATGGAAACTATTGTTGTTAATTTTCTGTTGTGCTGCTTCAAACTGTTGTATAGGCCAAATCAACAGAACTGGCGATAGTCTATAGTCTTATAGGCGATAGTCTATAGTCTTATAGTCTTATAGGCAGCTTTATTTTTTAACAAAGATATACAATCGCCTAGAAAAGTTTTCTATCTATAGAAAAACTATTTCAATTTCATTCAATTGTTAAGCATTTTATTGATCTAAACTTAAGAATGGTGCTTCAACAAACATCTAACTTTCCAATCACAAACATTTATGGTTCTGCAATATTGCTGCAATGCAGGTGCGAACACAACCCCACAGATATTTGTCAAATGAAAATAGAAACATTTGTTTTACATTATGGAAGAAGCCATTCCTGATTGTGAGGGTAAAGAGCTGATTAGTTGAAAAATACTACATTGCCATCTAAAGCTGACATACCTCAGATATGACGTTTAGAAACCCTAACTTCAAAAGGTACTTTTCTCTATGACCTAGAAAATGCATGTTCATCAAGGAAGAGAAGGAGGTTCTTGTGCCTTCATGGGTGAGACTCTTGAAGGTCACAGTCTGCCCACTCTTTGTCCCACCACCAGAGCTGTTGCACTCTAGCCTGCGATTAGAGGAGATTAGAACACAACTCCACTCCAAACCTCTTCAAAACAGCTTGATGCCATTTTTTTCCAGTAGGGTTTGAGACTGTCTTGGATACTTTTCCTGACCTCTCCTCATTTTCCCTTCCATTCCATGATTGTCTACGCCCCACCTCCATTACTGTGTTGTCTTGGACAATGTGGCTTACTTCGGATTGGAGACCAACTGAATTTCTAGCCCTTTCCTAGTGGGCACCTGCATTCTTTCTTTGGACCTTGGTCTTGGTCTCAAGCTGGAGAGCAATAAAGGTAAAGTGTGCTGTCGAGTCGATTTCAACTCCGGGCACCCATGGAGCCCTGTGGGTTTTTTTGGTAGAATACAGGAGGGGTTTACCATTGCCTCCTCTTGCACAGTATAAGATGATGCCTTTCAGCATTTTCCTATATCGCTGCTGCCCAATATAGTAGCAGCAGGGATTAGAACTGGCAACATTCTGCTTGTTAGTCAAGCATTTCCCCACTGTGCCACTTAATAGAGTAATGCTAATCACAGCACAACAAAAATTGTCTACATTTTTAAAATCAACGTTTTTTTGCTTTCAAAGCATCAAGCAATTCCAGTTACAATTAGAAACAATATTTCAAGCATACAAAACCCCCAAAATTCCTTACACCCCCACCTACCCCATGGCCTATAGGGACATAGCTTTGGTCCTGATACTTCATCCCCTACCAAACAAAAAATAATGAAGAGGAAAAGAAAGAAACCAGTTGTTTCCATTCATAATTGAAACTAACAGAAATGTCCCCATATTTCTTGAAACTGCTTACGTAATTCATATTTCCAATAACTAATTCTCTCTTTGGCTGCCTGATCAACCCAGTCAAAGGTCTACTGCTCTGTCTCTCAAAGAGTCTTCTATTTCCCTCTCAGCAACATCAAGGATTTGGCTATTAAAATTGCCTTAAAGAACTTAAGCCTTCTTCCTACAGACATGCCCTACACTTGGGAGGATTCCAAGGTTTAGATTAGGTTATGAATTTAGGTGCTGAATAATTTTGGTTTGTTTTATGGGGTTTATAGTTATTGTACTCTGTGTGTGCCACTTCAGTAGCAGAGGATGCAGTACATAAGTTTGAAATTAAATAATAAAATACAACTTAGAAGCACACACACCCGTCCCTGAAAGATAGAGGCCCCCTCACTCATTCTCCACCTGTCATGATGATGTGCATTTCACTAGCATTTTATTAAAAGCATATTTAACTCTAGCTATTAAAAAAGAACGTAATTAAGTGTGTAGTTTATGCCCAGTTATATTAAGGGGCACCCCTAAAACTCATTTAATTCAATCTCTTTTATGCATATTGCAAATGACATGTCTGTATCTACGCAACTAGCACTCTATTGCTTTAATGCCACTTAAGATCTGAGGGCAAATTAACCAGCCTCATCAGAGGGGGTGATATGAGTTTCAGAAATAAGTATAACTTTTATCCTACATTGCCTTTGACTGACACAAAGGAAGTGATACTTATCTTTGCTATGTCACCGGCGGCATTCACTTCTATGCATGAATGTTCAAGAAAACAGAAACAGCTTTTATCACAGCAGCAAGTCATGATCTGCACTTATGGCTCAATCTTGCCATCCGCTATGTGGGCATGAATTGATGGGCACTGCAGAGCAAGACCGAGCCTTGCCACTTATTTTAGAAGGCATTCTAAAAATACCACTGCATGCATCGAGGATTGTAGGAAAACTTTTTCTAAAAACTTGCTAGAGGGGAAAAGAGGGTGTCCTAGCATTTTCTGATATCTTAGACTAGATATATTGCTGATGTATTCATGAGTAATTGGGTAGCTTATAACTATATTGCATTTTGAATGGGACCATGAAACTCCCATTCATTTCACCTCATTTTAAAAACTTAATATTTAACAAAACTGTACCTGTATGTGTTACAATAACTAATATAATGTACATAGTCATGCCTTCTTCAGTACATTGGCATTGCCAATGTGCTGTTATAAGAGGTTACAGAATATATGTTAAAGAACATAATACTTTCTGCAAACTCTCATTTCCCATTTTGCAAATGGATAGGACTCCCTGTCCCAAATTTGCCTTCTCCCCACAACCCATTAAACAAAACAAAAACACAATTCAGCTGCAGATGAAATGTTGTTCAGTCCTTCTTGTCCTTTCTTTTTCCTTTGTGAACATACAATATATGAACTAGTTATCATCTGCAGAACTGGAGGATTTGCCTGTTGTCATGAAGCTAATATCTTCTGTTCTTTACAATCTAAGAAAGTGTGTCCAATGGGGCTACATTCATGATTAATAGTTCGCACAGTCAGGGTCGCAAAAGTCATGTTGAATATGTAATCTGATTCTGCCTTATCATGTGCTTTAATTGATCATCGTTTTCATTTCATCAACTACACATTCACTGATGATCATACACTATTTTAATTCCGTCTACTCCTAGCCATACCACATTTTGTATCATTTTCAATATTAATTTTTCTGTCAAAGCTCTTATTGAACTGAACTATTTTGATTATTTATCTCTTGTTTTATATTCTGAACTTATTTATTGGATTTCTTCAAAACTTTTTCATATTATGCCCTCTGGATTGCATTGGTAATTAACTGATTGGTATATTGTAGCAGGTGCTATTTTTGCTACATAGAGGATCAGTTTGAATGATACCTTTCCCCACAAAACCAGCCCACACTATTAAAAGAGGAATGTGCCAAGAGTTGCTTGTTGTGCCATTTTTCATGACGTCCTGTCACCCTCCCATTCCTTTGTCCTTTAGGGGGGAATCATCTGAACGGTTGCTCTACTTGTGCTCCCAATGCTATTTGGAGTGTGTGTAATAGTTCAGATGATCTCCCCCCACCTGACGCCTCAATAAAAGAGTACACCAAGAAAATTTTGGGACCTCCACGGAAGATTTCACAAGGGATGTGCTCATTTTAATTGCATGAGCCAGAAAGTCCACACTGGCTTTATTATTGATTTGTTTATTGTTATAGTTTTATTTGATGTGAGCCTCCTTGGGCACAATTCTGTAGAAAGGTGGCATAGAAATAAACTGCCTGACTGCCTGATAATAACTGAAGTAATCTCCAAACCCATCAAGATGAATCCTGATTTCTAACTTGTCTGTTAAGTTGCATCATACTCAACGGGAATAAATACATTTAAATCAAATGGCTACATGGTTTGGATATCACCTCCTTTTCCTCTAAAGCATACATTTTCTAAGCACATTTAGGTGCAAGTTATTTCAGTTGAAACATGTATGATTTACAGTTTTTATTTGAAACTATTGAGCTGCTTTATGTGTGTCAAGTGCTCAGGCTTGTGGGTAGGAAGTTCCTTGGGCAGAAGGCAGGCAGGCTAAAGGCACAAAAGGTTAAAGGCAAAAATTGAAAATTGAAATTAGGCAGGGTGAAGGCTTAAGACCCAAATCAGGCTGAATTTTGGATTGCAGATGATTTGGTGGTTCCCCTCAGTGTCAAGCTGTTTCGACTGAGATAGCACTGATTTGGTAACAAATTCAGCAGAGCAGGCAGGCACCACTACTGAAGACCCTACCTTTGCTATGTGTGCTATTCTATTATTTACCATGTCCCAACATGCCCTCAAAAACTTCTGAAATCACTCAACCAGTTTGCACTCTCAATGCCTTCTTTAAAAATCCATGACCTGTCAGCAATACTTCTGGATTAAAAACATACAATCTCTCACTCTCTTTCTCCTTTCAGCCTTCACTCTCCAACCGGCCCTCGCCTACCGGTTTCAATCTCCCTCTCAACTTTCAATCTCTCACTCTCTTCTACTGCTGTGTTTAAAACTTTCTCACACTTTCACTCTCATCAAAATGTTACCTAGCGTTGATTCAGATTCAGAAATTCAGATTAAAAGTTTACCATTTCCCCTAAGTACTCAGCTGAATGGTTCAAAGTTTAGAAGTTCCTCTATGATATCAGTTTAGGCTGGGACTATGGCTATGATTAGATGTTCAGGTAACTGTGGGTACTGTTCTCACGTAGTGTCCATAGGAGTGCGCTTGTGAGCTCTGCCTCTGTACTAACATGCTCTGTAACACCATCTCCCACTGTGCCCGAGTACAGTGTTTGTCTGAGGAGACACTATGATCAGGGAGAGATTCTCCCCGTGATGTGGAACGCTGAAGCATTTCGCACATCATGGATACAATCTCTCCCCAAGTACAGCATTTGTCTCCTAAGACATTGCACCTGGGTGCAATGGGAGGTGAGGTTAAAGGCCCAGGGAAGGTAGTGCACCCTCATGGACACTGTATGTGGGAACAGCACCCACAGTTAGTTGAATGCCTAAACAAGACTTAGGAGATTAGACCAAATGAGCTAAAGACAGCCAGAAGGACCAGGATATAACTGCTTTGTCACTGTAGGTCACGGGTCCATTGTGCCATCAGAGTAAATTAGCCAAGCCAGTAGCACCTGGACAATAGTTAGCAGTCACATCCCTTTTCCTTAAATCAAATTAAGAAGGGAAACTGGTCTGTAAGGAGGGAAATATGGCAGTATTCAGGCTTATGGCCCATTGTACTGATAGGATCTTATCTAGTTCTCAAATCCCATCTAAAAGCATGGAGAGAGGGAGCTTCCTGGATGTCCCCTCTGAACAGAGGGAATTGGGAGGGAGTTGCATAACTGTGACACTACTGTGATAATGAGGGCCCTGTCCTTGGTACCTACCAATCAAAAGTCCAGCAAGGCCAGTCCATAGAACAGGGCCTTATCAACGAATCCTTATCTAGGAATTATCTGACTGTATTTTTATTAGCATACATGTTGAGTTGACTCAATGCACTCCATATGCTAACTTGGCAAAGAGGCATCTTTTAATGTGGTGATTCTCTTTATTTAGCAGGGGTAGAGTAACTGGCCCTATCCACCCCAGCACAGTGCCTCCAGTGGCTGTTGCTGGTGTCTGTCTTATGTTTCTTTTTAGATTGTGAGCCCTTTGGGGACAGTGATCCTTCTTATTTATATATTATTTCTCTGTGTAAACTGCCCTGAGCCATTTTTGGAAGGGCGGTATAGAAATCAAATTAATAATAATAATAATAATAATAATATACTTTGTTCCTATCTGAGTCTTTTGCCATCTTTTAAAATGTACTGTACACCACACAGAGCCTTTGGATGGGGTGGTTTATAAATGTAATAAATAATTCAAATAAATAAATAACTCTCAAAATTTAACTTTGGAATCCTCTTACAAGCAGAAAATCATTGGCTCCTTACAACTTCCACCACTACCTTTGCACTAAGAGGACTGGCTAGAATTAGCTTTGTTCTGGTCAAGAATAGTAGTTCAGGATGGTGCTGCCATGTTGGCTCCAGAGCTTAATCTGTTTAAAAAACCCAAATCAAAATGTATTACTTATACATGTGGTTTTTAAGTCTTTAAGTCATTCAGAAGTCTCCAATTCTGTTGTTACAATTTAAGCAATCTATTCAAGTGGTCTATTTAATCTATTCGCCTACAAAGATGGAATTGTTCGGACAATGGTTTTTCCCATGACACTCTATGGATGCGAAAGCTGGACTTGGAAGAAGCAAGATGGAAAAAGCATTGACGCTTTTGAACTTTGGTGCTGGAGAAGACTTTTGAGGATACCATGGACAGCCAGGAAAACAAATAAATGGATCATAGAACAATCAATCCAGCATGTTCACTCAAGGCACAAATGACCAGGCTCAAACTATTATACTTCAGACATATTATATGAGGATCCGGCTCCATTGAGAAGTCCATAATGCTGTGAAAAGTTGAAGGAAAGAGAAGAAGAGGACGACCAGCAGCAAGGTGGATGGACTCAATTACGACAGCAGTTAATGCACTACTGAGAGACCTAAAGGCCATGTTGAAGATAAATCATCCTGGAGAGAATCTATGTGGTCGCTAAGAGTGACTGACTTGACGGCACTTAATCAATCATTCATTCAGTCATTCAAGTGGTTCTGAAAGTATGGCTATACATCTTTAGGAGTATATTGATTGCCAGAAGTGTTTGTACTTCCCTAGTCCCTTTACCTTCATGAACAGCTAGATGTATTTCTCAGTTATGCCTGATGAAGTGTTCTGCAGGTTCCTGAAGCTAGCACAATTTTTTACAGCTCATGAGAAATATCATTTTTGCCGCTCATGTGGTGAGGAATGTCCCAAGTTGCTCTTCCACCCACCAAAAAAATTGCTAGTGAAAGAAAGAAAGAAACTATATCAGTTTTGTCTGTGTGTCTCATAATTTGAGGATTTATTTTGGGCAAGGATGCCACATGTCTAACTATTAGTGCTATACACCTCCTATGGATGTGTCACTGCAACCAAGATCTTGGTTTCATGATGTTACTGACACCTTCATTTATCAATGCAGTATTTATCTTTGCTGAATGCTGCAAATGTTTCACATAGTGTTTTAGAAATGCAAACAAATTTCCATATGCAATTTCTGTCAACTAATAACAGTTGTTAACATAAGCAAATCACATAGGCCACCTAATGGTTTGTTCTTTTGCTCCAAATATTATGTGTGAATAATGACTTTTTCCTGTTCTCCTTTCCAATTTAGAGGTGTAGACATGTTTTAAGTTTTCACAAACTATTCTTAAACTTTAAAACCCCAACATTTTATGCTTGTATAAGTGCAAAGGCAAAACAACCATTAGCAGTCTGCCAGCATATGAAATACAGGTACTAAACTGTTAGCTTCAGACATTTCTAAGTACATCTATCTGCCTGGAATCATTTTTTATATCTAGATATCTCCCCTTTACTTTTAAGAAAAACACAATAGGGAAGGGAGATAAAAGAAAAACCTTTCAAAAGGAATAGTCATTGCCCCCAGCACACTATTTTTGGTTTCTGCACAAAATCCACTTTGTTATCCTGTCTTTTAAAAAGTCATTGTATGCTGTCTCATTCCTTGCTTACATGCTGACAGAATATTGTGATCCATAAATCTGTAGAATAGAAACACTGTACTTCATTGCCTCATCTGTGCCACCTCTTCTTCACAAATTACATCACTCTGAGCACTGAGAGCAAAGACCATTAATTGGGTTCAAGGACTTGCTTTGTTTTGATGAGTGTTGACACCTGTTGACTGATGAAACTCCTTGAGCTTCAATTGATCCCTCCATCTTTCTTCTTAAATCTGTCTGCTATTTTTCTATCTGTAAAGATAAAAAAGAAGGACACTGATTTCTTTTTAAAAGGGTATAATTGAAAAAGAAAAATTGTAGAGATGTACTCAGTACCACAGCAACAACTAAACATATTTGTAACTCTGGCCATGAAGGCTAATGCCATCAACAACTATTATCATGATAGTTCAATGGTGCATCTATGTTCAGAGGCAGTATGTCTCTGGTAAACAAATGCCATGGGATGGGAATGACACGTGACAGGGGAGGACATCATTATGTCCTGTTTGTAAGCTTCCCTGATGTATCTGATTAGTGATTGATGGAGATAGAATGTTGAACTAAGTAGACTTTGATCTCTGGCCCAGTAAGACAATTCTTATAAGATGTCAGGCTTGTGGGATCTGCTTGATTTTTCCTAGAACCTTGAGGTCCATCAACCAGAGCCAGACATAAAATGGTGGCTTAAGGGGTTGAGCCAATTACCTATTGCACTCTGAATTATGCATTGTAATAATCTGCATAAGCAAGTATAGCTCTACATCTGAGTTACTGAGTTACTGAAGATCAGAGATTCTAACACAACACCCTAAGAACGGCCAGCAAAGCTGTGGAAAGACCTAGTCAAAGGCAACTGAGTACTGCTAATAGTTTACAGGTGAGGAGCACTGAGGCTGAGAGATAAGTTACTGACACCAGGCTAGCCATGGTAGCTGAGGATGTTCAGCCCTGGAATTTTTTTTCAGTACCAGAACTTTGCTCACAACTTTTTCATGCACAAAAATGGTTTCTGGTTTTCCTCCAAGCTTTCTTCATTTCAGCAGCCTAATTTGGGAGGAGATGCCTTTTTATTGTTGCTATTGTTAAACAGTTGGGAGTCAGAAATGCTGGAGCCCAACTGCATACATTTAATTATGAAATGTGGGGCAAGAAGATCAAAGCAGATCTACACAGCTGCTCCCATTTGGATATCTCCTTCTATAGCACAGTGGCATCCATTAAAATGAATACTCTGCCCAAAATAAATATTTTAATACAATCCTGTTTGCAACCTCAGAGAAAGTTATGAAGGAATGAAAATAATTGATTAAAATATATTTCATTAAAAAAAAATACAAGGAAGGAGGCCATGCATTGCCTGACATGTGTTTGTATTTTTATGTAAATTGCCTATTCTGTATAACAGAATGGTATTGAGCCAACAAAAGCCTCTATTGGTATGATGGAACAATATTTTTATAGGCTACCTATAATGGATACACTCCAAAGATGGAATATCATTTTGTGGGAATGGTTCTATTATTTGCATAGTAGAAAGCTTGGAACAAACATAGGATGCAAATCTTCCCCTGTAAATCCCCCACAGACTTCATGGTTTTTGACAGTGGCTGACATCCTGACTAACGAAGTACCAATGCAACAGGAGAAGCATCAGCATAGCACCAGTGCTTCTGAAGAGTGCCAGGCATAATGCTGCAGTGTGTGTGTGTGTGTGTGTGTGTGTGTGTGTGTGTGTGTGTGTGTGTGAATTTCCGTAACCTTCCCTTCCTCTGGAAGACCACTGTGTCACCCAAAAATATATCCCTGAGAACTGTGCAGCCCTCAGGGACATATTTTTGGGTGGCACAGAGCACTTCCTGGAAAAGGAAGGTTGTCAAAATTTGTCACCACCACTGAGTCAGCAGTGGAGCTCAATTAGTTGAACATTTCAGGAACAGTGGTGTGTCTCCCATTGCAGCAGTGTTTCATCAGTCAGGATGTCAGACAGCATTCCAAAAGATATGACCAGCTCAGAATATAGTAGAATAATCATTCTTGTGATCTGGACTCCATGCGTCTGACTGTTAATGCAACATTTAGGCTACGCATTAGGAAGAATTTCCTAAGTGTAAGTGGAATAGTCTGCCTTGTGCAGTGTTTTAGGCTGTCCTTACTAGAGCTTTTCAGAAGCTAGACAGCCATCTGTCAGGGATGCTGTAGCTCTTTCCTGAACTGAGGAGAGGATTGGACTAGAAGACTTCCAAGATCCTACCCAACTCTAAAATTCTATAATTCTATGATTGATCATGTCTTCTATTGCTCTGTTTTATACATTAAACAAACAAATAATAAAAACATAAGCCCAGAAATCTTCCAGTAGATTCCTGTTTATCTTCTGCTTGTCTATTCCCTTGAGAAATACATCTTGTTTGTTTGTTTGTTTGATTGATTTCTATACCGCCCTTCCAAAAATGGCTCAGGTGTTATGGCTTATGATGTTAAGTTTTGTAATATTAGGTCCTCCTCCAGAGATCCTTACAGACAAGGTGATTGCATAGTTTAAGGCTTTCTTCCCCAAAACAGATGCTCAAGTTGTCAGCTTGGACAGTGCTGGTCACCTGTTTGTTATAGGAAGAGAGAAGGGGGCACCTGGAATCAGCTCCTCCCCACCTAAGTGCTGTCAGAGTTGATAAAACCCCGCTGATATTGTCATGGCACAGGGTCAACCCACCTGCAGTTTGGTAGACCAGCTCTCTGCGGGGGGAAACACCATTTTGAGGCCCATTTTTCCAGCAAAACAAACAGGATTCGAAATGGTATTTGAATCACCCAAATCAATTCAGGTCAAATTGGGGGGTGATTCTTCTCGATCCTGAATTGGGCACTAGGGATGTGCAAAGGTGTTTGAAACCGAACCAGTTCAAAGTTGAACCGGTACAGTTTGAAGGCTTGGGTTTGAGCTGAACCACCACCAGTTCGGCTCAACCATAGACCGTTTGGGCCATTCCTCTGGCGCGGTGGCCATTTTGGAGGCTGCCAAGCCTGCACAATGGGCCTCTGTGTGGTCTGGCATGACCCAGGCCATGCAGAGGTACATTGTGCAGGTACAGTGGCCTCCAAAGTGGCCACTGTGCCGGGGGGAAGGCCCAAACGGGCTGAGGAATGGCCAAATGGGCCAGTTTTGGAAGCAAGGGAAGCCGGCGGGGGAGGGGGAACCTCCACAGACCACCACCACTTCAGAGACCTCCCGCCAGATGTGGTAAGTTTAAAAAAAATCTTTAAAAAAAAAATTTTCTCCGCTAAACCCCCAGACTGAACCAAACCAGGGGGGTTTGAGGGGGTACTGGATCGAACTGGCCCAGATCAGTTCGGACTTGAACCGAACTGGACCAGCCAGTTCCGTGTAAACCCCTATTGGGCACTCTATTTTGAAAGCAATTCAATTGGGGTCAGATTTGAGAATGACCCCCAATTTGACCCAAATCAATCTGAGGTTGAATTGAATTGCACACCTCTACTTTTCAGTGTACAATTTTATATGCTGTTGCTTGTTATTGTGTCTTTCATATTCTGTTTTTAAAATTCCATTGTAAGCCACCAAACATTTACATTCTCTGACCAGCTATTCAGTGTTCAGGATGTATTAGTTCATTAATTGCACATATGTTTTCTTTGTACATTTTATTAGTCATTATTTGGGCATTTGATTTTGAAGTTATAGGCCAATGACCAATTAACCCATATAAAGTCATTTGTGTTAGGAAGGGAAAGTTATTTAACTTTTAACAGTTTTGAAAGAGGCAAAATGCTAAAGAAGAAGCTGAAGTCAAAGTGGCAATGTATTCCATTTCAACTTCAATGAAGTTCTCTAGAGCCATAACTTCAAATCTGGATATTCACTGAAGAACATGAATGAATACCTCTTCGGGGGGAAAACAACAGCATGATGATAAGGCGATGATTTAGTGTCACATTTATTCAGCATGCAACTGAATGAACTAAATTTTTACGAAGATCATCTTAGTTGAATTCCAGATTTGATGATAGCTTTACACTGCATTCTGTTCTGGTTTCAATGGAGTAAAAGAGAATCTCCACTCTTTCTTTCTTTCTTTCTTTCTTTCTTTCTTTCTTTCTTTCTTTCTTTCTTTCTTTCTTTCTTGTCAGAACAGATGCTTTTCAACCCTTATTTCAAATTGCTCAGTTCCAGATAGGATACTGACAAATCTATGCAAATATCAAAGGAAAGACTAATGTTTTTTGTACCAAAGTGAACGTAAAATGGCATGACATTTTCTAGCATGCTGACAATTCCAAACGAATATTACAATGGGTTTAAGAAATCTTCATATTGAAGTTGTTCAGTTAAATAATTTGGTGCTATAGGGAAGAGGACCACATAAGAAACTAGATAGAGATAATTCCATTTTTAAAAACCCTTTTTGGTTTTTGTACTAAAGGGTAAATTCAGCACTGATTTGCAGTGTGCACAATACCACAGATCAAAAGAAGACCGGTAGGTTTGTAATCCCATTAAGTTGTTGATAAGGAGTCAGCTTCTCTAACCTTTTGGTTAGATATTTAAATCAATCAATGTAACTTATATCCTGTCACAACCCTTCATTTACATTAATGCCAAAACAATGCTTACTCATTCAAAAAAGAGAAAAAGCTGGATAACAGGTTTATGTAACTAAGACCTATAAGTTAAAGTTGTCAGGGTTTTTAATATCTCTGTGCAACTATTGGTTTCCATTCCTCTGAAGATTTCTTGATTTCAGATTTCTGATAAGCTAATAATGTACTAAATGAAGCAGATTCCATTCTCTTTTCTTGGGACTTAGCTGTGCTTTCCAGAACTAATTTCTCTAACCAAGGTTAACAATGATTTGGGAAACAAGTTTGCTCCCCATCTACACCACTGTCATACCATTTAGCTAGAATTGTTGTTGTTTTTAATCAGGTGCTCAAATGGCTTGGTAATGTTCGCATTCACAGAGCACTGCAAGCTTTAAAAAGCCTTTAAAGCAAAGATAATGACTAGAAAACCAGCTTAGATACCAAGACTCTAAATACATTTATGACCAATCAAATGCCAAATGGACAATTTGTTTAACATGCCTTTGGCATGGTCAACCAGTAATCAATAAGCCATTGATTAATCAGAAGAAGCTATTTCAAACAGGAGCTTGCTTCTCTCAAGGTCTGCTGGGCTCATTAAAGATCCCTCAGTTGCTCTGACTTCACCGGCAATCTTGTGAAGCAGCAGCATCAAGAAGCAGCCCACTGATTGGGACTCCATTGGCTCAGCAGGGTTCCAAGAACTCAGTGGAGGGAAAGTGTCATGTTAAAAATATGTCTTGGTGTTTGCAGGGCTGGGAAAGAATGCCTGGCTGTGCTAATTGGAAAAGATGGAAAGATCTGGGTGGTAACCATGCTATCCAGAATGTAATGTGGGAAGGTGGGACTTCTACAGCACTGAATCTAATCTCCCATCAGGCTTCAATTCTATCAATGCACGTGCACAGCAATTGCAATTAGGGTGGAATCTTTTTTGTGAGGGGGAATCCTCTTCACTGTAAATGGAACCTAGGTGAATTTCACATGACACCAACGTAGGATGCGGTAAAAACAAGGAAGCGGCAATAAAGGGGCTTTTAAAATAGTAGTGGTTATCAAAGAATGTTACACTTTGAATCCAGGGAACAACATCCAGCAGAAGGAAAATGGTACCCAAATGGCAAACCTAAATAAGTTTTGTTATTTCGGTTGGATTCCCAGATTTGTAGTTTTGCAGGGGTCTTCTATTTTAGGGTGTGTTCCCACACCTTTTAACCCGAGAGTAAGATAGTCATAACTAGCTCTACACCTGTGCAGGGGTGTAGCTATAATTGAGTGGATGGGTTCTTTACCTGGGGGCCCCTGGCTCCTGAGGGCCCCCGGCTCCACCCATCCCTATTTCCTTCATTATCTTCCTTACTCCAAGGGGCCTCTGGCAGAGGGGCAAACACAGGCCCCTGCTCCCGTAGCTACACCCCTGCACCTGTGTGAATATCATCTATATATTTAATTCTCTTGGGACATTTGTGCCCAGGATTTGGTGGCGGAACTCTCGCAACAAGCTGCGAGAGTTCCGAAGTGAGGAGGACTGAGGAGGAGAGGGTGAAGAAAGTGTTGGTGGTGGCCGGCCGGCAGGCAGCGGGTGGGGGGAAACAAAGGTGGTGGCAGGCAGAGGGCAGGGGGAGATAAAGGTGGCGGCAGGCAGTGGGTAGGGGGAGAGAAAGGCGGCAGCAGGCGGGCGGAGGGGGAAGACAAAAGCCCTGGCAGCGGCAGGCAGACAGGAAGGAGAAAAAGCGCTGGCGGCGGGCCCCTTCTTGGCTGCCTGCCTGACTCTCTGTGGGGGGAGGTAAGGGAGGGGGCTGGAGAGCGTGGGGCCAGAGGAAAGGGAAAGAGAGGAGAGACCAGGCCGGGAGGAAGAGAGAGGGGAAAACAGCCGGCCCCCAAGTGCCGCACAGATGCTCTGTGCGGGGTCGGCTAGTTGGAAACTATTTAGTTTTTGCTTCACTTGCACACTTGCTTTTTCTTCTGATATAACTGCCATTTGCACTGATTTCGTGCTATGTTCCTCCTTCTCTAGAATCTGTATCCCACATGTTGACAGCAGCACTACATAACTATCAAATAAATGCATTTCCTTCACCTCAAATTAGAAGCTTTCAAGACAGTCCCATAATTATTGGGGCCTAACACTCCACTATAAAGAAGGAAAGACAGCTCTGGTTGATACAAATTAACACAGATACACAAACGCACTCAGCTGGTAAGAATCAAGATCCAAAAGACCATGCAACTCATTCTGTATGTCCACAGTCGGGCATGTTTTGCAAACAGCGTCTAGGGCAAAAGCCTTTTAAAACCAGATTTTCTAAAGCAGATTGTAATATTGCCACTTGCTTTTCACAGAACAACAACAACCTCAACACCATAGGGGCCATACAAATCACCATCAGCCAATTACAAAAAGCATAGGAACATAGAAAACTGCCATATACTGAGTCAGACCACTGGTCTATCTCGCTCAGTATTGTCTTCACAGACTGGCAGCGGCTCCTCCAAGGTTGCAGACAGGAATCTCTCTCAGCCCTATCTTGGAGAAGCCAGGGAGGGAACTTGAAACCTTCTGCTCTTCCCAGAGCGGCTTCATCCCCTGAGGGGAATATCTTACAGTGCTCACACATCAAGTCTCCCATTCAGATGCAACCAGGGCAGACCCTGCTTAGCTATGGGGACAAGTCATGCTTGCTACCACAAGACCAGCTCTCCCAGTAAAGCAAATTTACTGAGAGCAGCCTTTATTTTTTTGACAATATCTATAATAATAACAACATTGATAATAAAATCCAGCCATCCCAGGTCCTTGGGAAGGACTCGATGTCTGTATAAAACAAACTTGTCAATAACACCTGTCTGTGTAAATAATAATAATAATCCCCCAGTGAGGCACTACCTTGGCATGGTTGTGGGGCTTGCGTGCTCTGAGGAAGGTGAAAGCTATGCCAGAGGTCTAACCATACTGGACAGGTCTCACCAGAGGAGCCAGACGAAGAGTGCCTCTCCCATCAACAATACGGTGAGATGTAACTTTAATAAATCTATACCAGATCGGTCGTCACCTGGGTCAACAAGGACCACGCCAGGTGCTGAATTCCCTGGACATCTGGTGGCAAGTGGGCAACAGGACTCAGGATCTTCAGTTGAGCAACCAGGGCTGGAGACTGCAAAGTTACTGGAAGAAACGTGCCTTAACCAAAAATATATATACGGAAAACGCCAACAAGGAAATAATGATCTGCTATTACAAGTCTAGTCCAACTAGAAGAGGTTATTTAAAAAGAATGTACCAAATTTGGAAAGAGAAGCATCCAGATACAGAAATCACAGAACAGAGGCTAGCAGATCAGAGAAGATTCATAATAAGAAATAAAGTATTCACAGGAGTTGTGCTGGAAGAACTGCAAAGAGCAACACAGGCTCAAGATATGGAAGAAGAATTACCACCAACTGAAGCAGTTGCTCAGGCGCAGGTGGAGGAGGTGTTGGAAATAGAGGATGCCACTTTTGCTGAACTGTTTCAAAATCAAAACCAGGCAACCTCCCCTTTGCCTTCACCTCAAAAACCCGAATGCCGTTCAACAGAAAAGCAACAAGAACTAAAGCAAAAAATAACTGAGTATATGAAACAAACAACCACCAGGTTCGACTTCCAGCTCTAAAAACAGTTGCCAAAAAACAACTTGCTCAGGTATTAAAAGATGTCAATGCTGCACTTGCAGAAATAACAACCAATAATTTGCAAGAAACAAACCAACTAATGTACAGGTGAAACTCGGAAAATTAGAATATCGTGCAAAAGTCCATTAATTTCAGTAATGCAAATTAAAAGGTGAAACTGATATATGAGACAGACGCATTACATGCAAAGCGAGATAAGTCAAGCCTTAATTTGTTATAATTGTGATGATCATGGCGTACAGCTCATGAAAACCCCAAATCCACAATCTCAGAAAATTAGAATATTACATGGAACCAATAAGACAAGGATTGAAGAATAGAACAATATCGGACCTCTGAAAAGTATAAGCATGCATATGTATTCAGTACTTGGTTTGGGCCCCTTTTGCAGCAATTACTGCCTCAATGTGGCGTGACATGGATGCTCTCAGCCTGTGGCACTGATGAAGTATTATGGAAGACCAGGATGCTTCATTAGCAGCCTTCAGCAATTCTGCATTGTTTGGTCTCATGTCTCTCTTCCTTCTCTTGGCAATGCCCCATAGATTCTCTATGGGGTCAGGTCAGGCGGGTTTGCTGGCCAATCAAGCACAGTACACTGTATACTTTTCAGAGGTCCGATATTGTTCTATGCTTCAGTCCTTGTCTTCTTGGTTCCATGTAATATTCTAATTTTCTGAGATTGTGGATTTGGGGTTTTCATGAGCTGTACGCCATGATCATCACAATTATAACAAATTAAGGCTTGACTTATCTCGCTTTGCATGTAATGCGTCTGTCTCATATATCAGTTTCACCTTTTAATTTGCATTACTGAAATTAATGGACTTTTGCACGATATTCTAATTTTCTGAGTTTCACCTGTACAGTGCAGCAACAATAACAACACAAGAGCTCAGATATAAGATCAGTGGAACTGTAAAAAAAAGAAAGTAGTACATCACCTAAATGGAAGATTAGATTAGAAAATAAAATCGCCAGGCTTAGATCAGATGCTAGTAAATTGAAAGATATGAAAGACAAGAAGCTGAAGAATGAAAACACCAAACAGTATCTGATCCAAAAATACCACCTAGATTCAAGGAGAATGAGAGAAGTCCAGGAAATGATAAAGCAGCAAATAACAGCAATGCCAAAGAAGATTAGCAGATATGAAGCCAGAATTACACAACACAGGCAGAATCTCCAATTCCAATCGAATCAGAGACATTTCTACCAAAGCATAGAAGGAGAAACGACAAGAAACATAGAAACACCAAATAAAGAAGAAACAGTGCAATTCTGGGGGAAATTATGGGACAATCCAATAGACTATAATAAAAAAGCAGGCTGGGTGAAAGAGGTCGAAAAATGTAACCAACAAATGCAAGATCTAATAACACCAGAATTAATAAGTGAACGAGTAAAGAAAATTAAAAATTGGACTGCACCAGGTGAGGATGAACTGCATGGCTTTTGGCTTAAACACCTAACAAGCCTTCATAAACAACTATCAAAACACTTCAATCACATTTTGCAAGGAGGTAATATTGAACAATGGCTAACAACGGAAAACTCTTCTCATCATGAAAGACCCAGCAAAAGGTGCAGTTCCAAGTAAATATAGACCAATAACCTGCCTGCCAACCATGTTCAAATTATTAACTGGAATAATAGCAGATGAAGTAATGCAACACTTATTAACTCAAGAACAGTTTCCAGTTGAACAGAAAGGAAATTGTCCGAACACCAGAGGCACAAAAGACCAGCTGCTGATTGACAAGATGATTTTAGAAAACTGCAAGAGAAGAAACACAAATCTAAATGTTGCATGGATTGACTACAAGAAGGCCTTTGACTCATTGCCTCACACATGGATACTAAAAAGTTTAGAAACAACTGGTGTCAGCAAAAACATTCAGATATTCATTTAAAAAGCAATGAGCATGTGGAGTACACAGTTAACAATCAATGGTGAGACACTTGGACAGGTTAGCATTAGAAGAGGTATTTTCCAAGGGGACTCACTATCCCCTCTGTTGTTTGTAATCGCCATGACTCCACCATCACCAATCACCATCAGCCAATTACAAATAGCAATTTGACTGGGAACAGCCTATATTCTGTGACGATATCTATAATAACAACAAGAACAATATTGATAACAAAACTCTGACATCCCAAGTCCTTGGGAAGGACTCGATGTCTGGATAAAACAAACCAGTCAAGAATACCTGCCTGACTGTGTAAACAAGACATAAATAATAATAAACAATTAAATTGAAAAACCTTTCTATTGCAACTGCTGCTGTTTCTACATGATGGTAACTCATCCTTCCAAGCCACTCTGATTCATTGTTGATCACTCACAAACCCATACACACTGATTACTCCAAGGCAGGCTGTACATGGTTAGAACTAGAATAAGAATTAGGGCTCTTTCATTTAATCACAGATTCTGCAACTTCTGAAATCTTTGATCTGTTCTAAGAAAGGTTCTCTGTGTAAAACTGGGCTACAAACAAGAAGAAAGGCAACTCATGGGGGAGGGGATCAGATGGATAGGAGGGATTCCAGCTTGATGTAACAGGGTAACAGGGCTCAAGTATACCGAGATACCATGCCTGATGTCCCAAAAGCACTTATGTCTCATCTCCATTTTGTGTGCATTCGTTATAGTTTCTGTTTATGGTGAGGCAAGGAGAGTCTGCAAGAACTCTCTGAAAGAACTTAAGAAGAGAGTCTGAAAGAACTTAAGAAGCACTGTATTCTTCAGCAATCTCGCATATATGGGGGGGAATACAGATCAAATAAGTATGTGTGGGAAACTTAGATTTCAAGGGCTGCTGTTTCTGACTGAGGGGAGTGATTCACACTTGCATGAAAACCACTTGATAACTTATTCCTGGATGGTCTCAGCTGAATGCAGGGGTGTAGCTATACTTGAAAGGATGGGTTCAAAGAATCCCTCCTCCACTCCACCCCTCCCTTTTTCTTCATTCTCTCCCTCACTCTGAGGGGCCAATGGGGAGAAGGGTGAACGCGGGCCCCCTCTCCCTTAGCTCTCCCTGGTTGAATGCATCAGTGGAGTCCATTAAAAAGTATTGTGCTTTGGAAGGTGATGGGAGGTTAGATGTGCAGTGGCTTCTGGACAGCTGCATGTCACCTCTGCAATCATTGTGGTATGAACATGCATGTGTGATCAGCTCATACACTCGAGCCAGCAATGAAAAGTTCTCTTTCCAACTGAACACTGAAGCTGATTCTTCTATCGTTTTCGATACATAAGCACTCTGGGAACATGTTGCTTCAGATAAGATTTTCTGTTTCCTGTGTGGAAGAAAAATCCATATGATAAGTGTAATAATGTGCAGGCAAAAATGCTAGCGATTGACCATAACAAGGACCATAACAGACTCATATATCCTAGTCTGTCCCTGCAGATTAGAATGATTAGTGTTTAGAAAAGTTTTTATCAAGGACTGAGAGACAGTTCCTCTTTAGGAGGAAACACCAATCCAAATACTTACTATTTGAAGACCTTTTTTCATTTGTTTATTTAGAAATGTCTTGGTATGATTTTTCCGCCTTCTGGAATTTTAATTTGTTATGGTGTGATGTTCCTAGTTTATCCTGTTTCAATGGATTTTATTTGATTTTGTGGTCTTATTTTATGATGCCACGGCCTTGGGTATTTGTTGAGTGGAAAGATGCAGCAGATATCCTGAAAATAAATACATGAATTAAAACAATTGAAACATTATGAGGCCGTTCACATGACTGGGCAGGTGGGTGGAGGAGAAGGCTGGGTCCAACTCATCTCCCCACAGATGATAGAGCAAATGTTCTCCAGGGGCTGGGATGATGTGTCCCAGTCTCTGGGAATCCCACAATGCATTATGTGCTGAGCACAGCGATTTGGGGGTTTCCCCATTAGATGAGTGCTCTAGGCACCTGCCTGTGTTTCCTCAGGCTGCATGAAGCCCAAGGAGACACATGATCCTGGCAGCTGGGTTAAGGGTGTACTCGCGTCTTTGACCTCAGCTAAGAGCCAAGGTAAGTAGTGGTGTTAGGCCAGGTTGGAGCGCCGGGATCTGTGCAGATTCCAGCACCTTCCACGTGCAACCTAATCCAGGCTGGGCTGCCCTAGCTTGGGTTAGGTTGCTTGTGAGAACTATGTATTTGAGGACTAACCCTTTGCTTCAATTAAATCATGTTCCAAATGACTTAGCCTACATTTCAGAAATATTTCATTCCAGCAACTATCTACTGTTAGACATTTGAAACCAATGTCTTCATAACAGACACTAATTCAAAACATGAGAATTCTCAGATACCTTGTCTGAATTCTAATTATACCATCTTCACACATATTAAGCCTCTATTTAAAATTGAGTACAGGATTGCATCCAAATCATGATCGGAATAATATAAGATGGAGTGGACTGGAGTTCATGTTCACCAGTGAAGAGGAACCCTCTGTAGTTAAGTTCCCACGCGTGAGTTATGGGTCATTTGCTCATTAGTGAAGTGAGTAATCTAGTAGTAAGGAGAATGTCTAGTGAAAATAAATCACATTGTACTAGTAGCTGCTATGATGGATTCCCCCCCACCCCATGTTCTTTGTGCTGCCATTCAACTCACCCTTTTGAAGCCAACCCTAGGTGTTTTGACATTGTTATGGGGAATTTATCAGAGCTCACAGGAGCCTTTGCAAAGAAAGAAACAATGGAAGAAGCAGAAAATAAGTAATAAATAGATAACCAGAAACCAGCCCTAGCACAATGAACACTCACTCATCAGTTTCAACGGTATCCTTTGTCCTGTGATGGTCTGAACAACCAGAGCAAAACAGCAACAAAGTTTGTGATTAATCCAGGATCATGTGTTCTTACAGCTACTTTGTGAGCCACAAGAAATTAAATAGGAAAATTGTTACAGAATGGCATCTGTAGTCATTGGGAACCTTGGAAACATTCAAAGGACGGCAGCTTGGGAATAAAAAAGATTTCAGCTGCTAAACCTGTGCAATCTTCTTACATCTCACCACATGTCATGACCAGTGTTCCCTCTAAGGCATGTGCACGTGTGCACGCTGACACGTTTCTTGATGTCTCCTCCGTTAATTTTAGATCCCACTCAGGTTGAATCAAGAAGGACCCATTCCGCATGCACACACACTGCCTTGATACTCCCACTCAGAACAACACTCATTCCGCTCACAGATGAAAGAAACTAAAGAGAACACTGGCCAGGACTCATTTGGAGATGGGCTTTCCTTTCCCCCCTTGCTTAACCGAAGCAGAGCTCAATGGGGATTGAGTCACACGTTATGTTTGTTCAGGGTCCTTTCCAGATTACACGCTGTTCAGCTGTGAAATGCTTCGGCTTGGCAGGATCATTCTGAAAAAGTAAATTGCTTGCACTACCCTCCTACAACAGGAATATACAGCTTGGGGCGGGGGGTGGGGGTGGCGATGCACATGCAATGTTGCAGGTCTAAAATGCAAGGATAAAATCCAAAAGAAGGCATCGGAAATGTGAACAGCACCCTACAATCAGCACAGGGACTGTGATGTCAAAACACAGGCAGTACGGAACCACACTTAATAGACATGTAGTGACACTGTTGTAGCATGATATCTGGAAAGTGACTAGGTCTATACCTAATATATTTTAAGTGTTCTTTTGAAAATGAAAAATGTGGTTGCAAGCAGGTATATCTTACACATACTCTCATTAAGATATCAAGATTAGCTACAGCTGTCTGTTGAAGGTGTAATGTGCAAAAAGGCCCATTGAGTCAAAGTTTATCAGGTTTTCCTCCTAGGACCTGTTTTTGAATGCTAGAATCAAACCTAGAGCATTCAATATGCTCTTTGGGGGTCTTTTGGCATGTGCAGGGTGCCTTTTTGCCACCGCTGAGTAACCACAACCAGCATCCCTTCTGGCAGCTTTGGTGATGTGAGCTTCTCTTATTTTAGCAATCCAGCCCAAATAAAAGACATATTGAGGCCATTCACATGGCCAGGCAGGGAGCAGGAGGAAGGCTGGGTCCAACTCACCTTCCTCCCAGATGATGGAGTCAGAGGTGCACCTAGGTCATTTTGGAGCCTGGATCTAAAGGCCTTTGGAGGATCCCCTGCTGCAAGTTAAGCATCATTTTTTTAACACGTAGGTTCTGAGGGCACAAACCACACCACCCAGAACAGACTAAAGAGGATTTGAAATTGGAATGATAATGCTGTGAGAATGAAGGCAATAAGGATGGTAAAGAACAGCATGCATTACTACTGTTCTTTAAACATGTCCGAGCACTGTAAGATATCCCCCTTAGAAGATGGAGCTGCTCTGGGAAGAGCACCTGCCTGCTTGCATGCAGAAGGTTCCCAGGTCCTTCCCTGACATCTTTAAGATAGGACTGCGAGAGACTCCAGGATCTTTCCCAGACAGCAGGCTTTACTGTGGGTTTTCTGCAAGGCTTTACTGCAAGTTCAAAGTTGCCCAAAAATACCAACACAAAAGGTGGATTTTTTTAACCCTGGATATAAATTGGGCTACACTCTAGGGCACAATGAAAAACCTGAATTGGGTGTGAAGTGCTCCCTGATAGCTTGCAGGGACTTCGGGGTAAATTGGGCCGATATGTGAGACCCCATACCTCCATTCCAGAGGAGATGCAAACTAAATGCCAGGTGTGGAAAACTTCCTGCCTGTAACCTCGGAGAAGCTGCTGCCAGTCTGTGTAAGCAATATTGAGTTAGAGGGACCAATGGCCTGACTTGGTATAAGGCAGCTTACTATGTTCCTAAAGCCTATCAAGAATTGTGAAGTCTGTACATACGAACTATACATAAGTCAAGTCAAGTGTACTAATATTAGGAAGGAAATGAAAGGGACTTATTTATTTGTTTTTTAACAATTGCAAATAATTAGAAACAATTAAATGAGGTGGCTTTTCTTGACTTCATGGCTTTTCCTCCTCTTCAAAGGGCAGCTGGTGATTCTGTTGACCTCTGTAAGGAGAAGGGCAGGATCCCAGCAGGAAGGGAAGGAGGCAGCAGTGGGTGGTGAAGGCAGTGGTGACTTGTACCCCCAAAGAGTAGCAAGCTCCCAGACACTCTCTCCTCACCAGCTTAACAGCCAGACCTGCCTAGCTTTCGGATTAACACTTAAGATCCTGAACCCTTTTTTCCCCTTTGTCAAAACCACTTGGAGGATTTTTCATTAAAGTGCAGTATATAAATAACAAACATGTCATGTGCCTGTTGAGACCACTTTGAATGACTAAGTAAACAAGCTTAGAATTGAGTTATTAAAGTGTTATAGAAATTAATATACTATTATTATAAAAAAATAAGATATAACCATTATAGACGTATTAAAAACTTTATTGGTAGAATTCATCTCCTAAACTATTGCAGGTAATACCACCAATATTTAGGGAGGCTGGAGAACATCTCACCATCTTCAGATCTGACAACAACAAGATCTGACTATTCCTCCAAAGCACCTGTCTCTTTGACCAGCTCACTAGTTCTACACGCTAAATAACTATTTGATTAAATTGGCCAGTGTGCTAAGTGTGCATGGCAAAAGGAACAAATCTCTTTGCTTTAAAAAAAAAAGTAACAGCTGGATCTGTGTTGATAATATTGTCAGAGTTAATGTCAAAGCTCTTTAAATGTAGTCTAATTTCAAATATGTACAAAAGTGGGTCTTTAGCCTTTGCTTCATATTCCCCCTTATTAATCTCAGATGGTGCTCTTAGCTTGTTCTCCTGCATAGGTAACATGCACTATCCTAAGCGCTGATCTGAGGAAGGTTAACTCCCAATGAAATCAATGGCACATACTTTTTTTTAAAAAAAAAGTTAAAGACTACAGTGTAAGTACTTCCATGTTCTGCCCACGGGAGCCTCCCCCACCATTCTGTGGCCACTTTGGGGAAGATGAAGACAGAGTTCTGGAAGAAGGAACAGAGAAGAGATGTCATAGCTTCCTCATGGTCAACAACATGGGTTACATCACAAGTTGTTTTGGCAAACCTTGTTATGCCTCTCTTCTGACAGTCATTAGCAAAGTTCCTTTTGCATATCCTTTTCATTCTGCAGTTAAAATTAAGTTTAATTACAGCCAATATGAGTCATAATGAAAAATAAACACTTCTTCATACACATAATCAAACAAAGATGAATGAGACTTGAGGTTTTAATTGTGGCTCTCTTTGATAATTCTTGCTGAATTCCTAATGATGTGCTTGCAGGCGTCTTGTATTACTGCATCAAAATGCCTCCCTTCGTCATTGTCTTACACATTACATAGCAGTCTTGATCAAGGAAAATGTAGGGTTGCTTTTTTTTTTTTGCATGTATTAAACAGCCAATTATTTAAATTGTTTTACCTCTTCCAAAGAGTAGTGTCATACATTGTGTTTTACAATGGGTTCTCCTTTTATTCCTTGTTATTTCAATGAAAATTGCAATGCTTTTTAGTAAGAAATAAGTAATTACATGCGAAAGTCAAAATAAAACCTTTTGTACCACAAAAGCAGCACACTTAACCAGAAACATAAGGAAATTGTGCAATCAAACCTGGGTCTATGGGGCATCTGATCTACGCCGTTTCCCAAATGTATTTAGTTTTATCACCGTTATAGCACTTTTAGAATTCCGAGTGCTTTGCAGTCACTGTTTTCAACCTTCACAACAGCCCTGGGAGGTAGGTAACTAATGTTCTTGTTATCGTGTTTCATTCCTTCTAATAAGTGAACTCATGTGTTTGAGTGCTTATCCATTTAGAAACAAAATAGGGCTCTCCAAAATGGCCCTATTCGCTCTCCCTGTCAAAATAAGAGATTTTCCATCTCTGATTGCTTTTTAAAAGACCCCTAGGACACACCTGTTTTCTCAGGCTTTTAATTAAAACTGATTTTAAACAGTTTAATTGTTTTACTCTGTAAAATGGTCTTGTTTTATTCTGTGAATTGTTTTTAATGGTTTAAATTTTGCAGAAGTGTTAATTGTTTTTCTTATATTATAATTTGGATTATGTACACTGCCTAGAGATATACATATCAGGTGGTACATACATATATACATAAAAATAAAGCACCGGTTTCCCTGCTAAATAAAGCACCGGTTCCTATATATACCTGTGGGTGGGGAGCTCAATGAGTCTGCAGAAGGGGATGACTTCGTAAACTGAAAGAAAATGATTAGAAAACAAAAACAAACCAAAGTGCCCCTGTACGTTTCTAGTACAGCTTCAAGGAATGCTCAGGGCTCTTGAGCTGGAGTGTCAATTGGTTAAAATACAGGTACACACACACACACACACACACAAATGCAGGAAGAGAGGGTCTTGGCCTGCTCAAGCCTCTTAACCATTTATAGTAGTTCTTTAGAGAAGGAGAAATTGGGGTTGGGGGTCCTTCTAGAAGAAGGAAAGGGGGTGGGGAGACTCGTTTTTCTTTTCTGACTCTCCAGAGCCACCATCCCCTCACTTGATGGTAGCCAGCTCCAAAATTAACTAGCATAGCAGCCAGGGAAAACCTCTTGCGACTGGGAAAGAAGTCAGGGCATATTTTCCCTCCCACTCTTCCTGAAATACCCTGCAAATCCCAAACGTGATTATGAGGCTCTTGTTCTAGGGTGCTGGAACCCTGAACACCCGCACTTCTCCATAGGAGCTTGAGATATACAGCAATGTTTTTATTGCAGGTCCTTCTTGCTACATATATTCATAAAATGATTCCTTTCGGCAGTATTGAAAATAAGTACAGCAATCAAAAACAAAGAAACCAAAAAAAAAAAAAAACCCTCTTAAAACCATAGGTACACAGGAAGCTGTCTTATATGGAATCAGACCATGGGTCCACCTAGCTCAGTACTGTCTACACTGACTGGCAGTGACTCTTGAAGGTTTCAGGCAGAAGGAATCATGGGACTACTAAATATTCATGAAGAGGGAAACAACTCACAGAACATCAGTTAACATGAAACTTCAGTCTAGTCAGGATGGATATGCCTGCAGAACAGCCAGACTTTTTCAGGTGAATCAAGCAGAGGGAGGTGATCAAGATTCTCTTAGACAGGCTACACACAATCCATGTGTAGAGCCTGGGATGGTTCTGAGGGGAGAGCGGGCTTAGCCCGTTCTGCCCGCAGACGAGCAGTTGTGCAGCCCTGGGCAGCCAGATCAGCCACCCACACGACTACCGGCTCTGTCACAGAGCCAGTGGGGGTTGCGAGGATCCCAGAAGTCCCAGGATGCCCCACACAAGCGCAATCGGGGGGGGGCGATATGGGAGGCTGCTTGTAGCCTCCTGGTCGGGAATCTACTTGTGTGTCACCATGCACTGTGGTGGCACACGAGCAGGAAGACAAGGTTAACAGAGTGCCCATTCCTTTAACCTTGTTTAAGGGGAGGGTGTTTTAGGCGGGCTAGCCACCTTGGGAGCACGATCACTGGAAAGTGGACTACGCTCCCTTAGCCCGCTTCCCAGTGATCATGAGAATAGCCTCGGGGAGTTGCACAACATTGGCCCAACCACCGATAAGCCCTGCTCTGGTCCTGCATTGACCTGAGAAAGGGCAGGATCTGAAGCAGAGTCTCCCCAGACAAGTAATATGCTCTCTGCAGCCTGCTAGACCACAAGATTTTGGACTATTTGCAGCTTCCATGCCATCTTCAATGGCAGCCTCTTGAAGAGCACACTGCACTAATCCAAATGGGAGATTAGTAAAGCATGGATGATGGTAGCAAGATTGGCAACTGACAGAAAGAGGTACAGTTGGTATATCAGCTGCAGCTGATGAAATGCAGGGTTAACCACAAAGCCAAGCCCAGAAGCATAACCAAGATAAGCACCTTTATTCTTCAGAGGGAGGAGTTGTGCCCCAACCACAAAAAAAGCAAGGATGGACATCTGATTTTAAGAGCAAAAGAGACATTCAGCAGACAGACACTCAGTATGACCCCAGCCATCACTTTTCTCTCACTTTTCTCTCAGCTGGTCCCAATAACGGATGTGAGCCCAGATGAAGGGAAAATGGCCTTGGGGAGGGATTGTGTGTGTGTGGGGGGGCTCATCAGTATATGGAGGACAGCTTCACACCTCTCCAGAGCACACCTTTTGCTCCTCAAATCAAACCCCTCCCCTCAACCTTGTTTTTTACATGAAGGGAAGATTTAGACTGGACTGGCCACCATGACATGTAGTGTGAGCCTGAATTGCCTCATCCTAAGAATGTATTCATTGGAACATGAGTGTCGTATGATCAGGCCATACTTTAGATAGTGTGTATTTTTATTCACATGTTCACAACTTTCTTGTCTAGTAAAAAGAAATATTGCCATTAAACAGGAGTTGCCCGAATCTGCTTGTTATCTAAATTTACAATATTCCTTCACTTGGCCTCATGTCAGAGTTACACCTACATTTCTAGTTATCTATTCTTTGGATTCTGTAACCATTTCTATTATTCTCCTGGACATAGAGTGGTTCTGTTTGGTGGTGTGTGTGTGTGTTTTAAAAATTCATTCTTTTTCATTTTTTTCATTTTTATGATTCTTTGGAACTGCATTCCTCTAATGTTTAAATGGAGCAGGAAAATCTTAATGAGACGTGAACAAGTGAATTGAAAATATCTGAAGGTTTGCTTTTCCACTGTGTAGGCATTGCACAATAACTTGTAGTAATTTAAATTTCATCATTATCTAGCATTTGTAGGGGCACTTCAAAAGTTTAGTTGATAGTTAATTTAAGATTGCTGACTTAGATCACAATACAGTAATTAGACAGAATTAAGGTAAAAATTGAAAGAAAATGAATCAAGTAATACAATACATTGCGTAATAATTTTCCCCTTCTTCTTAAGGCATTTCTTTTAATGTTATAATGTTTGCATTTCCATGAAAGAAAGACACTTTGATTATATATTTCTGTTATAAAACTCTCTTTGAAATACGCTGGCTAGCTTTAGCTTCCAGGTTTTACTGAATCTATGGAAAAAGTATCACTGCATTTGTGGTACAGCACACAGCAGCAAATCTTCTAAAGCCCTAAGGACAATTTATGTTCTGGTGTGGCCCACAGGCTGGAATGTTGGCTTTAGACTGAGGAGATTTGTTTCAAATCCTCACTTGGCGGGAATCACTGGATAGCTTCCCCCTCTCTCTGCCTCGGTTTTCCCAGTGTAAAATGGGAACAACAAGGGTCTGTTTAACAACACTGGTGCAAAGGGCACCAGCTACAAAGCAGTGCAGCACTTTCCATATCTAAAAGTCAATATACATTGCTGACAATGAGCACTTTCAAAACCTATTTATTTCAAGAGAAGAATCTGCAGAGCACCAGAAGGGCTACTTCTGTGGACTGGCATATTTGCCATCAATCAGCCCCTGGGTCTGAAACCTGGACTATGATATCAACTGCCAGGGACCAGAAGAGATGATCATAAACATCCCTGCAAGATATTGTGCCTTTGGGTGGAGTTTTATCTATTAGGTGCTTGGGGAGCTTACCTTAGTCTGAATGTTGGGGCAACAGTCTAATATCCACATAAATAAGTGGTAGATGTGTTTTACTTTATCCCATTAAAATCAATGGGACAAAAGTGCTTAACTTGAGTTGGGCCAGACTCACTGCAAACATAATTGAATATGGATGGATGGATCTACACCTCCTCTACAAAGCATGGGTCTACACAACTACTGGACTGCCTGGTTCGGCATGCTCCCAGTAGCTATCTGGGAGCGTGTGGAACCCGGACCCACCAAAGTCCAGTCCCCAAGCCTTCTGCTCTATATTTGTCTAACATTCTTCTGACCTCAAATGTCAGTTACAAATATTTGGCAAATGTCAGGAGGTGGAAGAAAATAAGGCTCAGGAACCGGACTTTGGTGGGTCCAGATGACATGAAATGAGCAACAGCCGCAGCTCGCACCAGAAGTGTGTGCCCACAGGGAACTGGAGTTTCCCTCCAACTTACTTTCAGGCAGTTGTGTGAACCTGCCTTAGAACAAGGATTTAGAAAGTGGAGGTGGTCAATGGAGGGAAGAGGAACTACAGCTTTGAAAACAAACAAGCACAGTAGGGGCAAGACTGGACTGGAATCTTTCTCCCTGACATGCTACTTTTCTGTCTGCAGGGATCTTTATATGGGTGAGGAATAGTTATGCTCAGAAACTGGATCGTCCATTCTACCACTCAAGCCTGCTATCTACCTTCTCCTTCCGACCAGATTCTGCTGCATATGTACATCTAGCCAACATTCAATTCAGATTTAATACATTAAAATTGACTCTGCTAGTATGAAACATGGGTAAATATCAAAGAAAAGAATAATCTTATGAAGAAAGGTGGAAAAGGACCACTTCTAGAAATTCTCTCTCTCTCTCTCTCTCTCTCTCTCTCTCTCTCCTTTTCTCTTTCTCTTTCTCCTGTACTGTTACATGACTGATCATTATTATCATTTTTTCATGAGGCCAAACTGGGATCATTTATCCCTCCTACATTTTTTAAAAACTCAAACGGATCCACTGCAAGTGCGGGGTGGACTCCGCAGAATCCCTGCATGCTCCATTCACTGAATCTATGCTCTCCTTCTGCCATGTGTGAGTGTGTGCCAGATGGCAGTATACAGCATCGAATGATAATAAATATGAGAAATACAGACAGTGCATGAGCAGAGATAACCGTGGCTGAAAACATACTGTTGCCAGGGATGGAGTTGATTGGAAGCTATGAAAATGAAAACGAAGTTCCATTCTGCAAGAGACAAGTTTGTGTTTGTCTCCACAAAAGCATGGGAAGAATGCAGAGAGGACAGTGTTCATTCTCATCAGTGATGAGACATCTATAAGATATTGTTGCAAAGGGCTTATCTGGGTGCTATAAGAGAATAATGATTGTCATCACAAATATAATTATGCATGCAAAATAGAGTGCCAATTTTATTATTATATCGCAGGGTTGTTGTTTTTTGCAATTATTGTTGCACATATGTTTTTGCAATTTGCGTTGCAATTATTGTTGCACATAAGCTCACATTAGCCTTGGGATGTTGGCCTTCACACATGGGATACAGAGGATGATGGATAGTTCATTGAATAAAAACATATAGTTCATTGAATAAGAACAACGATGCCATTCCAGTATTAGTAGAGTGAAGTAACATGCAGCCACTTGGTATATGGATTTCAAGTTTGGTCCAATGTTCCTAAAGCTGATCACATGTGGTCTGAAACATGTGGTGGGAGTTAGGCAATCACCTTTCTCTGCCCTACTGAAATAGCAACCCTGCTGGCTGAATGGGCTATTTACACCAATTGTTACTGGAGGAAGTAAATACGGACATTCTTTGATAAATAACAAAATGCCCACCAAATCATGTCAGTTTTTGAAATCTGTAGCATGGCTCATTTATTTAGTGTGAACCTGGAATTTTTAGTTGTGCAAATATGGAAGTGGCAGAGAAAGAGAACTGGTGTCTTGATCACAGTGGCCCTTAACTGTACTGTACATTAAGATCCCTTTCCTGATTGCTGTTTTTCCTAGGCAGATTTGGGGAGCTCTGTTCTGTATGAAAGGTTAGATTCCCTAAACCCAGTCTGTAACCTTCTCATCTCTCACAGCTTTTTCATGGTACTTCTCCTGCCCACACTAATTAAGCAGTTCAGGAACAGTAGGTTGGCAGATACACATGCTCACTCATAGATATCTGGAACCTTATTATAATGGCTTGTTTTCCTTACATCAAACTGCCTTAGTTGGAAGAGTTTACCCAGAATGGAAGAGTTTGTCAAGAAAACAGAGAGCAGCTAAAATATGTTAAAAGCCTGGTAAGTTCTTCCAAGTTTTTGTGAGAACAAAGCCTTAGACTAATTAGTCATGACTCATGTCAACTTCCCACTACTAAAAAAGTATTTATGCATTTGCTTGAAGGCTGCCCTGGGATAGAAGTAAATTACACAGAAATTAGTCCTTTTTTGTGTGTGTACTGGCCAATTTGTTAAGTGGCTCTAACTCCAAGGTAATTTCTCCACTCCCATTCTAGCTGTACATGTATTTGCTGGTAGGTATTAGCTGAAAGCACAATGCTCCATGTTGCAAAAGAATGCAGGAAGGGAACAGGAAAGCATAGCGGTAGGTGTAGCATTCTGGAGATTGCTATTTAAGTTGGTAAGAAATACAGGGTTGAAGAAAGAATTTGGTTAGAGGGGTTCATTTAACTAATGAGGGAGCTGAAGCTTTATTGAATGACCTTCTGGTCAATGGAACACCTTCTGTTTCTGACAACACCTAAAGAATCACCTCACACAATGACAGCTGTTCAAGGTTGTGCTGAAAAGGGGAGTTGCTTCTGCAGGCCAGTTTCCTTGCATTTCTCACACAAGATTCAGGGCCACAAAGGCAAACCTATGTTTGTTGCCAAGTTTACAGCTTCTGGAGCATCTGAGGGGGTTGTGAGTGGGAGCCCCTGCTTTGCAGTGGTTCCACTCTTACCTCTCAGGAAGATTCCAGATGGTGTCCCTTGGGGACTGTTGTTCTTCAAAAATTGAACTTTGGTATGGTGTCCCTCAGGGCTCTGTATTGTCTCCGATGTTGTCTAACATCTACATGAAACCTCTGGAAGAGATCATCGGGAGATTTGGTGCAGGGTGTTATCAGTATGCTGATGACACCCAGATCTTTTTCTCCATGTCTACATCATCAGGAGAAGGCATAAGCTCCCTAAAAGTCTGCCTGGAGGCAGGGATGAGCTGGATGAGAGATAATGATCTGAGACTGTGAGGGGTCCGAACTCAGGAGATGATTTTGATCTGCCAGTTCTGGATGGGGCCACACTTCCCCAGAAGGAACAGGTACGCAGTCTGGGGGTGCTTCTGGACACAAAACTCTCCCTGGTGTCCCAGGTTGAGGCAGTGGCCAGTGGTGCTTTTTACCAGCTTCAGCTGATACACCAGCTGCATCAGTTTCTTGAGATAAATTACCTCAGAACACTAGTACATCTGCTGGTCATCTCCAGACTTGATTACTGCAATGTGCTCTATGTGGGCCTCCTTTGTACATAGTCCAGAAACTGCAGTTAGTCCAGAATGCAGCAGCCAAGTTGGTTTCTGGGTCATCTCAGAGAGACCATATCACTCCTATCTGAAAACTTCTACACTGGCTGCTGATAAGTTTCCAGGCAAAATACAAGGTTTTGGTTATAAACTATAAAGCCCTAAACAGCTTGGGCCCTGGGTATTTAAGAGAACATCTTCTCCGCCATGAACCACACCGCCCATTGAGATCATCTGGAGAGGTTCGTCTGCAGTTGCTCATCTGGTGGCTACTCAGTGACAGGCCTTCTCTGTTGCTGCCCTTAAACTTTGGGGCACACTTCCTACTGAAATAAGAGCCTCCCCATCTCTTACAACTTTTAGAAAGGCAGTCAAGATGCATTGGTTCACCCAGGTTTTTAATTAGATATTGTTTTAATTGTGTTTTGATAGTTTTAATGTTTTAGATTTTGGGTTGTTGTGGTGTTTTAACCTTCTTATTTGTTGTTTTTATTGCTTTGTTGTGGACTGCCCAGAGACTTGCATTTTGAGTGGTATACAACTGTGTTAAATAAATAAATAAATAAGTAAGTAAATAATCTACACTCAACAAGGAGCTGCAATGAAATCATGGCCCCCTGATGTGTGGGCCTGTATAACAACAAACGCATTTTCATATTCACATTTTCCATGCATTGGTGTGCACTTGGACAACTTAAGTATACACCTCAATAAGGTGATGTGTGACAGGGTCCCCAGATACAGCGAAATCAACTCCCTAATATGATTGTGTCAGTGAAGTGGAGTTCCAGAAGTGCTCCTTATGATAAGAAGATTATTGTGATTTAATGGAGATAACCATTTCTCTTGTTTGGCTTGAAGCAGGGCTGTCCAAGATCCTGAGTTTGTTGTTTTGTTTGTTTGTTTGTTTGTTTATTCGATTTCTATACCACCCTTTTATACCACCACAACAAGATACAAATTTTTGTTTGTTTGTTTGTTTATTCGATTTCTATACAGCCCTCCCAAAAATGCCTCAGGACGGTTTACACAGAGAAATAACAAACAAATTAAATGGATCCCTGTCCCCAAATGGCTCACAATCTAAAAAGATATGTAAGATAGATACCAGCAACAGTCACTGGAGGAAGTACTGTGCTGGGGGTGGATAGGGCCAGTTACTCTCCCCCTGCTAAATAAAGAGAATCGCCACGTTAAAAGGTGCCTCTTTGCCAAGTTAGCAGGGGTTAGCAGGTAGTAAGAGATCTGAATGTTTATGCCTTATATTCATTATATTCAAATAAATAAATATAAATAACATTTTCTCTCAAGTGACAACTAAAGACACATATGACCCACTGGCAGCAAGAGGTACTTTTGAAAGTGGTTATGAGCAATACTGCTGGGCTGGCACCTGCAAGATGTGGGGAGCAGTGCGTACCACCCGGCATACCGAGCGGCGGCTGCCCTGCCTACAGCACTCACCTGGTCTCTGCACATGCGCGGCAGCCATTTGCATGGTCAGCAACACCATGAAACCTCTCTGTTCTCAACCTCTTTTGTTTCATAGCCATGACCATGCCCTTTGCAACTTCTCTTCTTGATGTATGGGATAGAATCAGACAGGACACTTAAATATTGTACACGTTCACTCTGTGTGTGTTTCCTCACTGAAGAAACACAGGTCAAAGGCAGTAAAGAGACACTATTATTTGAAGGTCCGCCCGCCCGCCCTTTATTTATGACTGGCAACTGAAACAGCTGATTTCTGCTCATGTTTCCACAGCTACAGTTCGAATCAACTAAACTTGTAAAATGATATATGATAGATACCAATCTTTGTCCCCCACCCACTTATGCTTAAATTGAGTTTCAATGTGGGGGCGGCGGGGAGAGCTACACTTCTAATCCACAACTAGTTTGTGTGCACAACACTCATTGGAATGAATGGGTTATAACTGTTTGCAAATTGGTGCAGGATCGCAACCCAAATCTATTCCATGGCAATTACATCTACTAATATTCTACTTTTCTATCCCGCTGCCTCTGAAGAACACAAATACATACATTCATTTGAAAGGCTCAAAGAACCTGTACATAGATAATGTATTTCTCTGCTCAAGTGAAAAAAACAGGGTGGTTAAAAACAAAACAAAACAGAAGTTGGCAAACAAGAGAAAGTAGGGCTAATTCTCTAAAAGAGTCACCACAGTCAGCTCAGCACACCTTTTGCTATGTGTTTATTTTATCACTGTTTGAATGCCAGTTTTGTTTTGTTTTTTAAATGCAGCAGCTGGCATTAGAATGAAAATGTAGTAGGAGATCTGAATGTTTATGCTTTACATTCACTATGTTCAAATAAATAAATATAAATAAAATTTTCTCTCAAGCTGAGAGAGAGTGAGCAAATGGGACACCAGTGGGAGTTTTGTGGAAAAACATTTGCAGATCTTACCAATAATAGTCCTTAAAGACAAAGTGTGGGCCACAATCCCACTGGAGTAATGACGAGGGAGTATGGGGACATGAACCCTTGACTGCTTTAGTTCATATGTTTCCGGGTGAAATACAAAGTGCTGGTTCTTACCTATAAAACCCTTAATAGCTTAGGTCTAGGCTCTTTAAGAGAGCACCTCCTTTGTCATAAACCCTGCCGCCTGTTCTTCTGGAGAGGTCTGATTATGGATGCCTCCGGCTTGTTTGGTGGCGACCCAGGACCAGGCTTTCTCTGTGACTGCCCCAGGGCTTTGGAATATGCTCCCTACTGAAATAAGAGCATCTCCTTCTCTGTTTGTTTTCAGGAAGAATGTCAAGACTCTCCTGTTTTCGCAGGCTTTTAATTAGAATTAATTTTAATTAATGTAAAAAAACTTGTTTTAATAACTATTTTATTCAATTGTTTTTATTGTCATGTATTTGTGACTTAAATATTTTAAATATTTAATTTTGTACACCTTGTAGAGATGTACATATCAGGCTGTATAGAAATATGATAGATAGATAGATAGATAGATAGGAAACTGCCTTATAATGAGCCAGACCATTGGTCCATCCTAGTTCAGGATGGACTACACTGACAGTAGCTTTCGAAGGTTTCCAGCAAGAGTCAGGCGCGTAACAATGATAGGGCAAGGGGAGACAGTTGTCTGGGGGCCCCACTGCCTGGAGGGGCACCCCAGAGGCACCTCATGTGACTCCCCATTGCCCCCTGCCCAGCCCCATAGCCTCTCAGCCACTTGCCCTCTTCGCCGTCTCTCCTGCTTGTTCTGCTGGCCCGCAATCGAAGCAGCAGCCCAGCTGCCAAGAGCTCCTTTTCTCCCGCCTCTCAGCTGATCGGCGGGTGGGCGGGGCTTCCACGGAGGCCTCCGTGTAGGCCGCAGTGAGGCCTGAACTCCAGTAGGGCCCAAGCCAGCCAGGAAGGAGGAGGCAGCCAGAGTGTTCTCTGCAGCAGAAGACCCCTTGCTGCCCTGCTTAACCCAGACCAGCATTTTCCAGGTAGAGTGTGAACTCCTTTTTGTGGTTACCTTTCCCGCCCCCCCGCCCCATATATAGGGATCTGCTTGCCATAGGGCTTGGATATGGGGGGGGGGACCGAGAAGTCTCTGAATATTTATTTTGAAACAGCTTGGAAAATTTGCTGACTTAAAAAAACTATCTAAAAAGTCCTATAAGTGGCTTGTTTCATGGCAGAAAATTGCAAAAACTTCTGGAAGAAACAGTATTTTATTAATTTTATTTATTCATTCATTCATTTATAAATGCACTTATGTTCAAGTTGTTTTGCAACCCAGAAGGTCTGAGTGAGAACTGTGAAGCATGTGTGGTGCTTTTATTTTATTTTTCTTGCGTGTGAACTGCTCCCCAATAACTTGCAGGGACTTCAGGGTCAATCTGGCCAACATGTGAATGCAGCACCTCCATTCCAGAGGAGATATGTCTTAAAGGGCTTTAAAAGCCTCCTGTGAAAAACCTCCTGGAATCAAACTTGACTGAATTTGTTCAGAATTCTGAGAAAACAAACATAGGTTCACCCTGCATGGTTGAAAGTCTCCTTTGCTAATCTGCAGCGAGGGGCCCATTTTAATCATTCATCTTTCTAGTGTGTCCTAGGCATTAAAAGTAATACAGATGTATAGTACTCAATGTATATCACTATATATTGTGATGTGTGTGTGTGTATTCAGTGAAATGTATTTGCAGGCAGCATACTTATTTTGGAATATCAGACTTAAATCCTTGGGGGCCTGGGGTGTGTGGAGGCCCTGGACTTGGGGGGGGGGGGGCATTTTAAAATCTTGTCTCTGGGCACACTCCAACCTTGCTACGCCCCTGGCAAGAGTCTTTCCCACCTCTACCTGGAGATACTATAGATTGAACCTGGGACCTTCTGTAGGCAAAGCAGATGCTATACCACTGAACAATGGCCCCATCCCCACTTACTTCAGGCTAGAAATTGCAATGGGAGATGGGGAAATGTGTAGGAGTCACCAGAAAAGTGGTAATCTAAGGGTGGTTTCACACATAACACAGAACTTAAGGTCCAAGCCCAAGATATGGAGGGAATCTGAAGTTGATGCAGCAAACAATCACATATCTCATTTTGTTGAAAGTTTGGTGTTCGTTTTTTAATGCCCTGGCCAGGCCACACAGTGAGGCCCCTGGATGCTATCCCATCCTGCCTTGTTCTTCCTCACAGACATTGGTCCTGATTGGTCCACAGACATTCCAAAGGGGGTGGAATGAACCAGAAATTCATGGAAAGGTTGGGTTCATACATAACACACACTTCAGTGGAAACAGCACGTGGTTTGGCAAACCAGCTTCAAATCTTTGTTACACAGTTTGAGTCCCCAAGTGAACCTCAGGGTTCCTGCCTTGGCATGGGCTCAGGCACTCACAGACAAACTGGGTACTGATTTTGCAAGTAGGTTCTGTGTTGTGTGTGAGTGTGTATAAGGTGGGCAGAAGATAATGGTCTGGCCTGGGAGACAACTTTATGGACCTTGTAAAGAAGCATCTATGGAAACAGGAGGGAGTTAAGGATCCAGAGCAGAAAGTTTTAGGGGTCCCATAGTGTGATGTGAACTCTGGCCACAGAAGAAAATAAAACTGCATGTATATGTACTTTCACTTACCACCACTAAAAAAGAAGCAGACAGTGGAAAGATGATACCACAAGTGATATTTTTAACTTCAGACAATGGGTGTGTGTGTGTGTGTGTGTGTGTGTATTCTTACTGTAAGGTTTAATGTAAGCAGGGCCGGATTAAGCTAGTGCAGGGCCTGTAGCATATGTTATAAAGGGGCCCTAAATTTTTTAAAAATGCATATAAATATTAAAACATAAATTATTTACTTGCATAGTAAAGTAATTCAGTTTTTTCATTTGCTATATTTTGGAATGTGGGAGACCAAGCCACAAACTCACACTTACTACTACAACAGTGAACATTTTAATACTGTTTTTCAATCAAAATTCTCGAAGTGGTTTACATAGAAAAATGAAGAGTGGATAGATGATTCTCTGTCTCCAAAGGGCTCACACTCTAAAAAGAAAAATGTGGTAGGCACCAGCAACAGCCACTGGACAGATGCTGTGCTGGGCCTTCTCTTAAAAGGCACATGTAGCAGAAAAGGGATATTTTATCTAACGTGGACCAAATAAAACAGGTAAAGTTTTAACTTTAATTCCCAGTTGGAAGCCGGGCGTGTGGGGCCCTCGGAAACATGGGGTCCATAGCAAATGCTACAGTTGCTACTACGTTAATCCGCCATAGGATGTAAGTCAGGCTTCACCAAAGCTGGGTCCAGGAGCTTCTTTATAGTGCCAAGACTTGGCCCTGGATGTCAGCAAGAATAGCACTGTTTCTGCCCATAAACGGAAAAGAAGCTCCATATAGGGAGGAAAGGAGGGGTGGCTGTGTCCACTGATCAATATATGAACATATCTCAGGAGCATCTATAACTCTGCTCAGTGAACACGTTCTGTGCACTATGTGGTGGTTCTTATAGATGAAATGGGCTGATGTTGCATGCCAACAGTGCAAACTGCTTTTTTGCTGTTGTTTTCTGGGGTGTTTTTTTTAAGTGCCTATCTGCTTGCCCTAATAACAATAGCCTAATTATGATGAGGAATAAAATTGATTAAAAACATTTGCTGTGAAAATAACCACAACAAATGCTTTCAAATACACCTGCTTTTTGCAGTTTTACCTTGCATGTATTTGAATGTGCTTGCTGAATCTTGCCCTTCTCTCCAACCCCATCACTGAAGTCTTAAATGGCATTCCTGGTACAAAGTGTTGTCCCTTCACCACTGAGAAAGCACAAACATGTTGCACTGGCCTGGGGTTAGGGAGTGGGGCTCCCAGCCAGGTCTGAGATCAGGCCATGGCTTACAAGCAGAGCAACTTGCTTCATTTTAGAAACGAAGCACTGGCTATCTGAGTATCAAGCACAGCTCATTTGCACTTAATTGTGCCTGCTAATTTTGTTTACAGATTTTGTTTTATTTCCTCCTTAAAGGTGCAGAGGCCTGCTACTGAAAGTAAAGAAATTTAATTTTACCAGATTAATTAATTTTAATAGGATTTCACTAATCTGACATGATTAGCATTCATTTCACCATGTAATTTGCAGAGTTAAAGAAAGCATCTCGCTCCTGCATAGTGGGGGGAAAGTTAACTTGAGGGAGCAGCAAGAAGGGGGCTTCCTTGATAATACTTGCAAGAAGATACAAGATGAGATCTTCACCAAGGATTAAGTCTATCAAGTAGAATCCTTTCAGTGAATGTCAACCAGTGGTTCACTTCTGAAAAGTGCTAGTCCTCAAGCTTGCTTGGAACAAAGGAACTGCCTGATCAGATCAGACTATCTAGTCTAGCATTTCACCCTCCAAAAGCTCCAGCCAGATATCCCCACTATGAAGCTGACAAACAAGCTGACAATTCACTGTGGGAATCGTTTGTCTCCAGCATCCAATAATCAGAGGTGTACTAGAAAGGAAGAGCCGTTTCTGTCCCCAAAGACTTGCTTCAAGTTTAGGCACCTGAGATCCAAAGTGGGAAGGATGAGAGAGTCAGCAGAGACACCTAAAGGGAAAAAAAGAAAAGAAAGAATAAGCAAGCACAATCTGTTTACTTTCTAAATTGCACCATTAAGCTTTCAAAAATAAAAGGTTTTCCTCCTTCAATGCTGAAATATAACAACAAAAATCCCTTTCATGTGACTCTTCCTAATGACAGCTGCTTGTTCTTGCATAGCCGGGTCTTCTGGTCACACTTTGCAATCACTTCCTTTGTCTGTCTGTCTGTCTGTCTAAGACTATTCTGAGCCACAGAAGCTTTTGCTACACTACATCTAAGTCACACTACATCTATGCCACAGGATTCTTTATTATTCTCATTTCAGTGTGGAATTGGATGGAATCTTTTTAAAAATATTAATAATAATAATAATAATTATTATTATTATTATTGGCGGGGGGAGTGTGGAATTGGAGGGAATCATCTCACATTTGGCTTGCTAGCTGGAGAGTCCCTGCTTTAAGCTCACAGAGTTCAATCCACAAATCAAGTACATCACAGTACTGGTTTTCTGAGCCTAGTGTCAGTCCAGATATTCTGGCAAGCACTGCGTGCAGCTAATCAAGTGGACCATAGACCACAAAAGTATGTATCACAATGGACTTCCTGGTGCCACAAGATTCCTTGTTGGTTTTTTGCTGCCACAAACTAAAAGGGCTGCTCTTCTGAAAGTGGATAGTGCTGTTCAGGGGTATAGCAGGGTTGGACTGGGCCCATGGACAAGAAATGAAGATGTGCCACTGCCCCATCCCCACCTTCTTCTTCAGAGAGGCACAAGGGGGAGAGCAAACAGCAAGCTGTGACCTGTCAGTCATCCAGCCCGTGGGCCCTCCTCCCCAGTGGCGCTCTTACCTGTGGACTTTAGGGTGAAGTCTAGGGCTTCCCCACACACCCCTGGGGGCCCCCAAATCCTCTTTAGTCTCTCCTGGGTGGTGTGGTCGCCGCTGGTCTGCACTGTGCTGGATGGCTGAGTGTGATTATGTCCTGTGCCGGATGCTTTAGTGACAGAGGGAGGAGTGGAGAAAGAAATATGTGGGATGGGAATATGTTAAGTTGTGTATTGAAATGTTTCTGTTAATGCATATTTGCATAAATAGACCTGTTTTCTATTTTTCCATGCTTGTGAGTTCAGTTGCGGTTGGTGCCCCCAAGAACCCACATGTTAAAAATATTGCATATGTGTGTAGGGAGATGATGCTTAACTTGGGAAGGGGGCCTCCACCAAAGGCCTTTCGATCCAGGCTCCAAAACTACCTAGGTGCACCTCTGCTTCTCCTTGGGGGCCCAAGGACAGTTGTCCCTCCTTTGTTCGGTGGTAGCCACACCCCTGGTGGCTGGTGCTGTTGACTCTCGGTGGGAGCTGGACTGCCTCCAGACCAGACAAAGCCACCACCCTAAGGTCATTTTGTGGTGCGTGTGGGCCGTATGAGTTATTTGGGAACAGACCGAAGTCAATCTTATCAGGTCGCAAAGACGAGTTTTAAAAATGGGCCCAGGACTTGGGAGCAGGTAATTGGGGGCTCTTCTCCTCCTTTCCGAAAAGAGCTGGTCTTGTGGTAGCAAGCATGACTTGTCCTCTTAGATAAGCAGTGTCTGCCCTGGTTGCATATGAATGGGAGACTAGAAGTGTGAGCACTGCAAGATATTCCCCTCAGGGGATGGAGCCATTCTGGGAAGAGCATCTAGGTCCCAAGTTCCCTCCATGGCAGCATCTCCAAGATAGGGCTGAGAGAGACTCCTGCCCGCAACCTTGGAGAAGCCGCTGCCAGTCTGTGAAGACAATACTGAGCTAGATAGACCAATGGTCTGACTCAGTATATGGCAGCTTCCTATGTTCCTATGTCTCGGTCTGTTCAGGCTCTAGGCGTGCGCGCGCAGGTTGTCTTCGCCCCGACGTGGTCCTTTGCAATGCTTGCTGACATTCGTGTAGCAACCGCCGGTCAGAGGCAGCAACGCCGCTGCAGCTGGGCTTGCCTTTGAAATGCGCAAGACAATGGGCGCCAGTGTTCTCCCCCGCTTCGCCTTTCCATTCCATTTGCATAGTCTGTTCTGCCTGATTGACCAGCCTGGGCTGTCCAAGGGACCCAGCATTGTTCCCAGATCACTTCGAGATGACAAGATTCAGGTGAGAGATGAAGTGGGATGATTCGCCCAAGCTGCAAGCCAAAGCCCGCCGCCCCTGGGAAAGCGAGCCGAGCCAGGGCGGGGAACCGAAACGACCAGCGGCGGCCCCGGCCGGAGTTTAGAATCAGTATGAGGGCTGGGAGACAAAGCCAAGGCAAAGGGGAAGCAGGTCCTGGGCTGTCTTCGTCAAGGGGAATTATACTCACATCACGATCCCCGCCCCGCCCGCGCAAAGCTCTGCCTGAAATCAATGGGTCCCTCAGTCCTAAATCCGTGCTATGAGACAGCCCGTTGCAAACGTTCAAAGCACTTCACGTCCATTCGCTCAATAATCCTTACAACAACCTTGCAAGGTAGTACGGTACTAGTCTCCTCATCTTGCAGCTGGGATGGGTGGGGGCTGGGCTTGCTTAAGGCTGCTTGGTGAGTTAATGGCGCTGAGTTACCAAGTCGGGCTAACATGGAAAGAGGCGCCAGCCTCGCCCAGTCCCTTGACTTGAACGCAATCCTACAGCTTCTGACTGAGAGCAAATGATGTGGAAATCCCAGGAGCCTCTTCCTAGTCAAAGACATCGTGCCCCGGTTTGTTGAAATAAAAGAGACCGGTAGCAGCCCATCCTAAACTTGGAGGTAAACTAGAGTGAAATATGCACTTTCGTGTAGGTCAGCTAAGCCTCATAGCTGCTCAGTCCGACCGTCCGATACATATTTACTCGGAAGTAAGTTCCACGGAGAGAGGATGGAAGCAACCCTCACTGCTTTGGATGAGAGCCTAAGCTTACTTGACAGCCAAGCAAAAGTGCACCGGATTTGTGTTCCGATTGCATCTTTCACGAGGGTAAATACATCAAAATGTGTCGACATACGTGGGATGGGAAATTGCCAAGAGACAAGTTTTAAAATCTTCCACTTTCGAGGACCCTGCGAAAAAAAATCTGCCAAGGGTTAATTCATGACCGGGATCAGCATTCCGAATACACACACCTCTTTCATCTTCCTTAAATAGCAGTCGCTATTAAAGATAGATAGATAGATAGATAGATAGATAGATAGATAGATAGATAGATAGATAGATAGATAGATAGATAGATGTTCATACAAATACGAGCTTTATATCTTCCATTTAGTTGAAGGGGAGTGCTGAGCTACTGCTGAAGACATGCATGGGTGAAAGGGATTAATACCCCCGCCTCCGGGTTGCCCCTCCCCCTTAACTGGAAACTTTTTCCAGTTACCTTCCCAAATTAGCTAGCAGGCGCGCGCACAAACCCCTGTTAAGCGTACAGTGGCATACCTCCACACACGCCCCCTAAAATGGGTTGTCGTTTGACACTCTTGTTTTGACTTCTTCGCAGAAAGACAAAATCTTTGCAATACCGGGATGTTTTCCCTCGAGGGATCTTCAGTACAATTTGCTATAATTTCTTTACACCTAAAAGAACCGATCTGAACAACGAAGAAGATTCCCACGGCAGTTCTCTCTTTGGGATTCAAGTCTCGCTTCAGTGTAAATATTACCAATCATCTGCTAATAATGTGGGGGTTGGGGGAGAAAAAAAGAAAACATACACAGCAGTACCCACTTATGTCCAGGAAACCCGATCCACAACCCAGCTGGAATGTATTTCAGCCGCTTTAACCCCTATTCCGATGAGATTAAAGTGCAAATCCTTTAGCTGGATCCTGAGTTTACTCAGAAGTAAGATCCATTGATCTCAATGGGACTGGCTCCCAAGTAAGTGTGCACAAGGTTGGAGTCTTCTAGTCCTATCCCGTGTATATTTACTCAGAAATCCTATTAATTCTCATCGGATATACTCCAGGTAAATGTGCTCAGGATCCTAATCTCAAAGGCACACTCACATCCCAGTCTTTCTAAACCTATTTAGGCGTTTGTAATCAAAGCCCTGCACACACACGGCGGCTGTTATTTTTCGGGAGCAGCCAAGCCCGGGCTGAGAACCGCTGGGATCCGTGCAGATCCCGAGGTTCTGAGGCCCAAACCCGCCTCTTAGGAAAGGCGAAGGGCACAAACGCCTCTTAACCCGGGCTCCAGATCGCGTGTCAGCAGCTGTCGGTGCACAGGAGCTGCAGGGAGGCTGGGACAGTTCCCTTACCAGCACAGCCAGGAACAGCGTGGAGGAGAGCCATCTGCTCCCGGCAGTGCTAGTCATGTGGGCACAGGCTTCCCCACTGCCCAGGCTGCAATTTAAGGATCGTTGGGAAGGTAGGTTGAACCCTGCCTTCCCGCCAGCCCGTGTGGCTGGTCGTGTGGACAGCCCCATTATGTTCAACACACTACAATCTGGATCCAGAGTAAACACCTAAGGTGATTCAACCTGTTTTTCGCAGGTAAAGCAGCAGTTCTTTTCCTCCCTGCACCCTACATTTGAGGGACCTATACTCAGGTTCACGTTTAAAATGAAAGTATGCAGGTACAGTCATTCACCCACAAAAAGTCAATTTGCACAAACACCTGAACACACATTAATGCCAGGATGTTGAATGTCTGGGTTTGGGTTCTTGTCCCACCAGCATCGATTAAACTTGCTTCCTGTGAGTATGCTTCGACTGTAGCCTTCCTTTGAACTGAATCTCACGATTGGACTTTATCTTGAGGACTGGAATGAATCCCAGGGCTCAATTGAATCGATGGCGGTTGGGCCTATGCAGAGAGGAACGGGCCGGGTGTCGCTGTAATTGAGGGGATGGGTTCAAAGCTCAGCCCTCCCTAATTTCTTCCTCACTCCATGCGACCACAGGGTGGGGAGAGGGGCAAACCCGGTCCCCGGTCCCCTAACTATGCCCCTGAGAGGAACCGCTGCGGGTTTCAGCCCGTTTCCTAGCAGCTCCATTTCCCACACATTTACTCCCTTCCGAAGAAGTCAGCGATTGTTCTTCTTCCTCGTTTCGGAAGGAGTTACCCGCCGTGTGCTTCGATGGCACCAGCGGTCTGTGTGTGGCTCCTCCGGGGTGGAAGCCACAGAACTTTCCTCTGAGGCCTCGGATGTCTAACGCTTCCTCGCGCCTCCCCCGAGAAAGTCCTCGCTCTGCTTAAGTGGAAGCTGGAGCCTCGATGTGTTCGGCGGTGTTTACTCTCCGCTAAGTATGGGTGCAATTGCCGCCTTGATGCCTCGACTTAAAGGCGGATTAACTGCGCCAGGTCTCCGAAGCCAAGAGCTCCCAGCTCCTGTGCGGAGACACACGCAGAAAGGAGCACGAAAAGAGTACCTGCTGCCCGTGTTTTCCTACTGTACTGATGCTTACGAGGGAATCGGATCCTTTGCATCGTGCTTCCTTTGGCCTAAGCCCTCCTGAAGTCGGGGGACTTGCTTCCGAGTAAAAACGCTGCAGGAAGAAGGCCTTCCTTGAATGTAGGCCGCCCGCTCCGCACCTTCTGCTCTCACCGTAACTCTGCAAAGTGCCTTCCCCAGCTCGGTGCTTCCCCAAAGCCCGGAGTTAAAGACACCGAGGCAACCGAAGTGGCTCTGGGGTTTGTTTAATTTTCCCTCCAGTGTTTACTGATCATTCGAGAGGCGCTTATCTCGGGAATATATAACGATTAATACAGCCGCAGGTTTCTAGATAAGTGATTGTGATGGAGATTGTTGGCGAGAAAATAGACAATTATCCGCTGTTAGCTTTACATAAAGATCGCATTAACTTGAATTAGTTATCAGACAAAAGAACATCAGAAAGCTGCACCTTTTCTGCCAAGGCAACCGTTCGCAGGGTGTGTGTGTGTGTGCCTGCGCGCTCCACACACACACACCCGCACAAGAGAATGCAAAGGGGGGAGTTGGTGGCAGGGCGGGGTGGGGTGGGGGACAGAAGGGGGAAGTTGGAGGATTTTAAGGGAGGTGGGTAAGAGGGGGCTGCAGAGCCTGGAGCAGGGACAGGGCGGCAAGCAGGGAGATCGCTTTAATATGCGCTACCAGCCACCCGATGGTTCCCACAGGGCGAAATGCCGAACCACGGAAAAGAGGCGCAGCCAAAGGTGGCTGATCGCCAGCTGGGAACCCGAGGAAAGGAAAAGGCAGATCGTGTGGCCACCGGACGGAAGCCCTGTCCTAAGAGGCTCCTATAAGGACTACGTGGCGCGCGCGCCTGTACCCGGGAGGGGAGCAGCCGGGATGGGACGGGACAATTTGGGGATCCAGAAGGAGGCTACTTCCGCTTAGGAGTTCTTTGCCCGATTTCAATAGGAAAACCTGATTCTTTCCTTCCCCGCTCCCCACTCCGCTAACTGGAGGGGAGACCGTAATTAATTATACACTCCTGTTCCTGGCAGAGGAGGGAAGGGCTAAGGGAGGGAAGGAGCGAGATATCGAGATGGGGGGCATGTAGGGGAGGCAAAGAACTCCCACTGCCCTCCCCCTGATTTTCCCATTTGGCTCAGCCAGGAGTCTCAGAGGAACCTCCCCCTACCCCAGTGACTGCAGGACTCCTGTCCACCCCCACATTCCCCCGGCAAAGGGGGGAAAGGGCAAACCCTGTGGGGGAGCGGCTCTGATTGTGTCAGCAAACAATTCCCCGCCATTTATTCCCCCCACGGAGGTTAGCTGGGAATTATTGGACGGCTCGTGTGACTTCAAGGGAGTGGGAGGAGGGGAGGGGCCAGCACACAGGCGCGCGCGCGCGCACACACGGAGCCTCGGCTTCTTGTCATCCCTCCCTCCCTCCCTCTTCGTCTCTCTCTCTCTCTCTCTCTCAAATTGCTGTCAAGGAAGTTCAACGCAAAAGAAAGAAAGAATTACATCTCCACTCGAGGAAAACAGTTTTAGATGAGGCAGGGGGATGGAGAGCTGTGCTTCGAATGTGGGTCGCTTCAGACAGAGAGAAGCCGCCAATCGGGAAGGAATTTGGCCAGGGTCGGGCCTGGGGGTGGAGGCGGGGGTCCTTGTTAGGCAGCTCCGCAGCAGGCGACTAAGGGGGCAAAGTGTGCGGGAGAGAGGGGGTGCGCGGTAGGGCTGCCCCCTCGCCTCCCCTGCCTTTCACTCTCTCTCTCACACACACGCAGCCGCCCAGCTTCCAGGCTCGGCTTGCTGGGAGCTGTCCCAGTGCTGGTACGTGCGGCTGCTGCACTCGCTGGGTCCCCGCTGAATGGAGCGGCTAATGACCCCCCGTTCCCAAGGCAGGCTGGCCGCTGCCTGGTGAGCCTTGGATTTGTGTGGTCCAAGCCTTTCCCAGCTTGTCCCATTCTGTGCCCGGGATAAGGGGCTCCCTCGGCTCGTTTGCACCTGCGTCGCTTTTGGCTCCTTCAGGAATGCGCTGAAGCTTGTAATCAGCTTTGTGAAGCCATTGAGTGCACGGCTGAGTGAAACTTCCAAAGCTCGCGGAGAACTGGCCCGCTGAATAGGAGTCAGCATGGGGCTGCTCTCCAAGCCTTTGCGCTGCCAAATTCCAGCAGAGCCCCTCACAATCAGTCCACACAAGCTTTACTGCTTTCCCCACACTAAGAAAAGTGGGAAAAGAAAAGCGAAAATACCAGTCACCGAGGTTAGCAGTTTGTTCCCAGATTAATGGCAAAACTCAGGGGGCTGGTTAGATAGATGGGTGGATCTATCGATCTACCTACCTACCTACCTATCTATCTGGCTTTGGAGGCTCCTCTTCTGGGTCTCATCTTAAACTCTACGGGTAAAACGGTTTTATTGTCGTTGGTAGCGGAAGATAGCCAGGAACTGGACTGCCCTCCGTTATAAAGAACTTTGAAAACATCTTGACCTTTTTAAAAAAGAAAATGCAGAGATGACATTCATAACCTATTTATTCTAGAGCATTCCACAGAACCGCGGCAGAACAATTCATTTGGGAAAGGCGGTCCAGAGAAAAGAGAAGGAAGACAGGGAAATTGAAAATAACAGGAATAGCCAACATCTGCTAAGCTGTGGTAGAAACAAATGATAAATATTGTTGTTTTTAAAAAGAACACTCCTTTAAAGTAGGATAAAGCATCGAGTGCAATTCACATGCAGTTAAACACAATGGGAAAGTGGGACTCACTTTCAAGTAAATATATTGTTTAGAGCCTGGGGGCTGCTGATGGATATGATTAGAAACGTGCACCCGAGTCAACAGCTCTTGCCAAGTACGAATTTCTTGTAAAAGAGAAAACTCCAGATAAGATTCTTCTCTCCTCCATGATTAGGGTCTAGAAGTGCGCCCTAAAGTGTTGCCGTTAGCCTATGGGTGCTTGGGGATAGTGCAGCATTCCACGGAAAGCATCTTCCCTTGGAGGAGCTAGGGGTCTTCAAAAGGGGATGTGACAGATGCGGTCCTCATTAATGAATTGTTTCTGTCCTGAGTGGAGTGAACAAGTAGCTCATTCCACAGATTTCTAGGAGTGAACATAGTAACTTCTTGATCCACTTAATATCATGTTATCTCATGATGGGATCATAAGGGACCCAAATGGTGCAGGCCATTACCTCATCGTTTCTATTTGCAGTCAATATTGAGAAGATCATCTCATCTGCAGTAGCAGGTGCTAGAAAAAAAATTGAGGAGGGACACAGAAGCGGCGAGTGTGTTTCTGGGTGGGTGAACACATGTTAGATTTCTGAAACAGAAATGGTGGGCAGGTGGGGGGCAAACTACTAGTCTGAGGGGGGCGCTTGCCTACCCTTGCCCGCTACAGAGCCACCCTTGCTGTTCCTCTGGAGCTGCCGTTAAAGATAAAGATGGTTGTCTTTCTACTTCTCCCCTAATAGGGGGGAGATGATTTCAGCCACAGTTAAAACAACCGCTTCATAGTAAACAAACGAGGAAATCTTTGGGGAGCCAGATCACAACTCAGACAAACTGATATACTTTTAGGATCTACAGCTAAACAAACACACTTCCAGCCCAATCCTATCCATGTTGTTTACTGGGAAGTAAGTCCCACATTTCAATAGGACTTGGACCGGCACCGGCTGCTTTACTTGTAAGGAACGTCCTTTGCCATAATCATTTATTTTAGGCATGTACCTTTAGGGCAGGACTACACAAATTGGGACCTCCTGGATATGTTGGACTACAGCTGCCATCATTTCTGACTATTGACCTCTGTGGCTGGGAGTGATGGGAGTTATAGTTCAAAAACAGCTAGATGACCAAAGATGTGAAGTCATGCTTTAGGGTTTGGGCACGCCCATTGGTTTTATTTAAAACTTACTTTCTTTGAACAGCTGACCTACCAGCTACCTTCACTTTCCAAAATGATTTGCAGTGGGGCATGGGGGCGGGGGTTGATGGTGGTGGAAAAACACAAGGCCAAAACTGAGGTCCTTTGGAACCCAGCCAATGGATCTCACGTTCTCATTAAATCTGCTTCAGTCTTGGGCTCAAGACACTATATTGTTCCCTTCAATGGGACTGATGTCAGTTTGAACCCAAAGGTTTCGGCTCAGCTGTGTGCTGGATAGCGCCGTAAATACTGAATTAAGTAAAGGCCAATCAGTGGGCCTTGTTTCATGAGAGCATCAAAGCCCTGATGAGGTTGCCTCTTAACTTTTATGTTTTAATACCTTCACATTCAGGCACTATCGTGAACTATCATCATTGTAGAACTTTATGCGAGCAGTTTCCGCGGTTGTAAACTTCTTGCTGCTTAAGCAGTTAGTTAGAACCTCGTTCAGTTGTCACGAAGCTGATTCCTAGGACAAAGTGCCTGGGCTAGCAGCCTTTGGCCTTACAATCAGGAGACCCTATTCCTTCTTCAAAGGTTCTTGGTTTGATATCCACCTTCTCACATTCATTACTGTATAGAAAATCTGCTTCGACATTCCGTTTGGAATTATCCCCTACAAAATAAAGAATAAAACCACGTGTATCTTTCCCCCAAAGGCTCGTTAGCTGCACCTGTAAACTGTCCCAGTGGAGGCGTTATCTTTTCATCTGTTCCCCGATGCACTCTTTTCAAGGATGTAGAAGAATCCAGTAAAACAGATGCAGTAGAAATCGCTGGAGAATAGTTGTGCAAAGTTTTCTTTGTAACTAGTTAATCATGCCACGAAGCTTAACTCCAGTATTTGGAGGCTAAGCTTTCAGGAAGTCCCAATCCACAACCTATCGGCAGCCTAGTCCTAAAGATGTTTACTTGGGGAGGGAGGCCTATTGATAGTAATTGAACTGACTTTCCTTTGAAGATCCATCCACAATTAGCCACAATGGCTGCAAATGGCTGCTTACTCGGCAGTAAGTTCCAATAAAGTACCTAGGATTTACTTCCGAGTAAACCTATAGGAGAGCAGGTTGCACGCTTCCTATTTGTTACCCGCTTCCTATTACTTTCAAGGGGAGTTTTAAGCATGTTCTTAAATATTTCCCACTGAAATTAATGGGAGGTAAAAGAGGTTAACTTTAGCTGCAATTGTAATGGCGATTTTATGTTTAAAAATCCAATTTCTCTGGTTTCATAGGTTTGCGGGTCGTAGTGTAAAGGAGGTGAAAGAAACAAAGTATTAAAGTTTGGAAGTAAAAACAAAGACCTTGTTTTTAAAATAAACAAAAATAAAGAAAAAAATTCGGAGAATCCTTGACACTGCAGCGGTATAAAGGCTTCAGTTCTATCCGGCTCCTAGAAACGATTTCATCCTTATGTTTTCCCCCTGCAAGTAAAGTTTCCGTTCCGCTCCCCGCCCCCTGCCTCCCGCACAACCTCTTTTGGAAGTTGGATGCTCTATTTTCGACCGTGTTGCTTCTTCCAACCATTCTCGGTGACAAGTCATGAGGATATGCAGTAATTCAGAAATTAGTGAAATTTTATTCTTGGTGGGGGCGTTGGATTAAGAGGCTGGGAGAGTGTGAAACAAGTCAACGTGTAATTGTATGATAAGGCTCTCACGAGGAATTTATTGGCCAAGTTGCTATTTCTATTCCTTCCTAATCTCGTTTAGCACATTCATTCTCTGCAATCTGTCTCCATAATCTTCTGTGACAGAATGGCAGCCAATAGAAGCATGCATGTTTGGAGAGAAGAGAAAATATGCAGAGGCGTGATAAACTGATGCTAATTATCCATATTTAGGACACCGAGTGCAGAAGATCAAGGTTTACAAATAACAAACCACAGCCAGTGATGATGGCTTCCTAGTGTGGAATATATTGGAGGGGACAAGATAAGGGCTTCACATGCAGAAGAGATTTATTGGTCAAAGGGTTCACCTTCCACTTTTCCACTTTTATATAGCAGTAAATTATTTAGGCTAAATTCACCAGAACATTACTCTTTTATTTGGCAATGTGCCATGACTTGCTCCTTCTTTGTGTCTTTTCAATGCAAATCCTTGTAGTGTAACATCAGTTGATAAGAAACAAATAATTGAAGTAATAGGTAATTCCCTTTAAATTGTGCATATAGGACAGTAAGGTAATCATCATCTAATGGGGAAAGTGTGTGTGTGGAGGTGGGGGCGTAGGATAAGGAAGATAGCTGAGAGTGAAACAATACCAGACTTCGACTATTCAATGACATTGGTACCAACAACATTTGCAAAAAAAGAAAGAAAGAAAAGAAAAGAAAAGAAGCTTGTGGGGTAGGTGGAAGAAACCAGCTCTAGATCGAGACTTATCTCAGACATCTCTTTTTGGTTTTTGTAAACATAGAAACGGTTTTTCAAAGCATTTGGAGGGGGGCATTTAAATTAGGAAGTTTTAACTCCACTCTCTATGCCCACAAGTCAGCTGCCTCCAAGAAATAATAGGGGGATTCAATTTGGCAATATTTGTGCGATATGGTTGAGAGGTTAGCAGCAGTGATCTTAGTACTTTGCAATAATTGTGTTGTAAATTTCCCAAAATGCTTCGGCAACTTGAGAATAGTGCTGTTTGCCAACGAGTTTTAGGGTTTGTGTGAAGTTATTTTTAAGACAAAGAACAAACAAACAAAAAATGCAATATAGTATCATTCTGCGTCTCCTTACATCGTCCCTTTAGTCAAGCCTGTATCTGCAGAATCCAACTTTCACACCACGATTCAAATTCGATATTTCAAGGGATATTTTTCGGTTTGTTGATATTTTTGGTTTATTTCAGGGTGATAATATTGCATAACCTCTGTCCCAAAACTCGATAACAAGGCACATAAACAAGATATTTATATTGGTTAATTTGGCATCGCGTAGGTGAACCTTGCTTGTAATATGGAAGAAATTGACTGGATAGGGAGGGAGAAGAATACGAGGACCTGAAATCCTCATCCTACTGAAACCAATGGCATAGCGCCAGCTGATTTTATTGGTTCTGGGTGGCATCCTTAATGGCCGTTGTGATTTAAGAAAGTGTTCTGTCTGCGTTGCTGAACCGTTTATATTCATTCTGGACATACTTGAGGGATGGCGTTCGTTTCTCTCCAGGAGTACATTCAGAACGAGACCTTGAGAAGCTACACCACACTTAAAAGTGGGGGCAGCAGCCACTTTTGGGGAGAGAGATATGGGTTACTAGGTTTGGCGAGAGTTATTAGTTCAGTTAAATGAAGAGGGAACTTCTCAGATACTTATGGGGGATCTCTTTAGTTGCATTGGTACCTTTATTTTGTAGACAGAAACATTCGTTTCAGTCACCAAAGTTTCCTTTGAACAGCATTAGCAGTACTTAAGCTGCCTCCGCTCCCAAGAAATAACTGATTCAAGGGGAAAGTTATTGAAATATTGTTGCTTTTTACATAAAGGAAAACTAAAGGAAGTTACCATTTTGCTGACAAAAGGCAGAACACTTGTAGCAGTGGGACAGAAAATAATGAAGTCTGTATTCAAAAGTAAGGGACTGGAAGATTGCTTTGGGGGAAGTTTAACTGTATGGCATGAAGATCTTCCTTGCACATCGACCCATGTATCCAGGGCTGCAAAACTTAAGTGATTTTTCTTGTGAGGCATTGACCTCATATGCAAGTTTTAAACGCTTGGGCCCTGAGAGATGAAGACAGAAATGGAGATAGATCACTTCATTTTTATTTTACATGTCACTTTTTGCAAAACGAGTTACCACCATTCTTGGCCTTGGACCATGTCATGTCCCTTTAGTTTATCCCACCTCATGTCCAAGCGGTACAAGTGTTCTGCCTAGTGCCACTGTTATCTCTTCTGTAATAAGAGATTTTTGATTACACCTGCTAAAGAGAGAGAGTCCATTATGGAGCCTCAATACTATCGAGACCATTTTTGTGGCAATGGCGGCTTCTGCTTCTCCCTGTACTGGAGTCTGGAGAGCAAAGCAGTTTTCACTGGTTCCTTGCTATGTAGGAACCAAAAGGATCTTAACGTTAACGTTTGTTAAGGTGCACAAACGTTAAATAGGAAATCATTATTATAACGACCAAGGACTTTGAAAGAGTAAAAAGGAACAGGATTCTATCAGGTTCTAATCAGGGATATCCCTAGTGTCGACGCGGGATGTTTGAGGGGTATGTCACCGGTTTTTTGACTCGGACTTCCATCATCAAGTAATGAAACGTGATGGCTAGCACCAGACCTGTTCCGCCAACAGCATCGGACTCTACCTACCCTTGGAGGTGAGGCCTTCTGCGAGAATTCTGTCCAGTGGAGGCTGCATCAGTCATCCCGGGTTGCCGCAGAGATAACAGGCTTGGGGTGGGATGGTGTTTCTTCATTTGAAGTTTCTCCATTCTGCCCGGAAGAAAACTTCAAATAAGTTCATGCACAAGTAGAACTCAAAACCATGTATCCAAATGGCTTCCTTGCCCTCAACTCTACAAATTGTAACCAACTGAATCCAATAAACCCCGGGGGAATTTATAGCCAGACATACAAGATAATTTTAGTTTGCCTGGAATCCTATGAGTGGACTCCTTAAAGACAATCGCAAAGGTCATGATCGTGTGAATAACCCACTCCTTTATTGGCCAACTCCCAAAAATATGTTTAGGGAGCGTTAAGCTGAATGTTCAAACTTTTAATTTAAAAAGAACAAATCTGAACATACGCAAACCATGTTGGAAGAAATTGTCAACCACTTCCAATCTCCTGTTGACAGTTCTACTATGTTCTTACCCAACACGTTCCCCGACACAGATAACATACTTCATCTTATTAATAAATAAGACAATCTGATAGAATAAATTGTTAGCGTTGCTCCTGTTATTAATAGTAGTAATACCAGTATCTAATACTAATACCAGTATCAGTAGAACAATCAGCAGCTGCAGCGGTAGTATGAATCCACAATAGATTCGTATATGGTTATTTACGTTATTGGTTTACCTGTTTCCCTTCCTTTTTACAGTTCTTGAGTAGGCATTTCATCAATCCTCCCCTAAAGTGCGACATAGTTGCTGAGTTCATCCAGGCCTCTTCAATCACTGCTTTCCCAACTACAGGCATTTTCTCTCAGTCTTCAACCATTTTTAGAATGCCATCCAAACTTACTTGAGAGCCCCTTAAAGTGAGTGGGGCTTACTACGAAGTAAACATCAATAATAGTTCATTCACACTTGGAAGTTTACTTACTTCCAAGTATTAACACATACCTGAACAGGTCCTGACTTTTATTTCTAGTTAGAAATCGGGCTGTGAGAAACACAGGTGTTGACATATGCTATGTAGCTGCTTGAGGAGGACCTCTGTGAAGTAGGGAAGTTCTCCTTTCCCTAAGAATGGAGGTGCACCCATAACAGTTGTTATCATATATGATAACAATATCATATATGATGCAAGCATATCATATCTGATGATATGGTATCCTATTGCATAATATGATACACAACTTCCTTCCTTCCTTCCTTCCTTCCTTCCTTCCTTCGAGTAATTCTAGGAAAGAACAATCCTATAGGACTCCCCTCAGATGGTGGATCTTTCCCAAATCTTTGCCTGTTGCAACAGGGTCATAAAGAGCAGTCTTTTAAAAGGACTAGTTTCAATTAAGTTTTATTTCCAAGTAGAAAATGAAAATGAAGTTTTAATTCCAATAGGTAGAATCAGGGTATGATAGAAAACATTTTAGTTCTGGTCAATGACTGAAATAAAAATGACTGACTGAGAAAACATTTTAGATTAGAAATCAGATGCTGAAGCACTTTCTTCATAGATTTGCAAGAAATATGTGTATTTTATTGAGTAAAAATACTATTTTTCTGTGGCTGGAGTGGGGAGGTTGCAAACACATGCTAGATTTGGCAGTTTATGAGGCAACGCTCATGTGTAAGTGGAATAAATGTTTATTCTCAGTATGCCTTAAGCAACTGACTGTTTAAACAAAAATGGCATTAATGTGAGAAATCTGACTTGATTCATCCAAATGTCCTCTAAATAATAAGACTTTATACTTTTTAAGTGAATTTCACAATCTAGTTAAGCCAAATGCTAGGATTCCACCTTTGTAGATGCATATCATGCTATTTATTTTGAAGGAGAAATCATAAGACATAAAATCTGTCATACATTTGGCTAGATCTTTTGACTACTTTGTGGTGGCTTCACTTTATAACAACTAGATCTAAGTTACAGTTGCTGTATTTCACTATAGTCTTCTAGAAAAGAAATGGGAACGTTATAATTCCCAGCTAAAATGAGATGTAAATTGGTTCCCCCCCCACCCTGTTCTAAACATGGATTTAATGCTGACAGTGTTTTTCTTAATCCTAGTATCCACTTATCTAAAGTTTGCTAAGTGATCCAGGCCCTTCAGTCAACTTTTTAAAAATTATTAGTATTCTCATAGGCCTCCCTATTTTCATTTTCCTGATAGGTAAGCTAACCATGTAAGTCATGCATTTCTAACTAGAAATGAAAGTGAGGACCTGTGCAGGTATGTGTGTTAATCACTTGATGACTGCAACATCCAGTTACAGTATATGTGTGAATGAACCATTATTGATTAAACACGACCCACAGAATGTTCATATTACCTCAGACACAATGTTATTCACATTCAGTTGCTGGTCACCAAGAGCTGAATGATCATATTCTATGTTATCATAATTCATTTAGAAGCTCTTAGTTTCACAAGTTGTTAGTCCACTTCAAACAGTTTGGAAACCAGATTTGTAAGGGATTAACTAACATAAACATTTTAACATATGAGAGAGAGAGATTGTTTTGAATATCATACCCCATATACAAGCATGATAGAGCTTCTAGTAAATGACACATCTCTTTATTTTATCTATTCACTATGAGTGGCATTCTCTCCCTGGGCCCATTCAAGTGATGGATGCATATGTGAATGAGCTATTATGGATCAACCACGATACAAGCAGTTTTTGCCCTTTACCAAAATCATATTGCTTTTCAAGGGAATGACTTCACACATTCAGGTGCTAGCCACAAAGGGCTTCCTCACAGTTACATGTTGAATTGATACCAGGAGACAGGCAAATTCTCCCTATGATAATCACCTGTGTTGACTGATTCACACAGGCAAGACATCACTTGGTGAATTGCAGTCACTTATTTATTTAATTTATTTATTTTAGTACATGTATATACCACCCCATATGAAAAAGTCCCTGGGTGGTTCACAATATAAAACCAATTAAAATATTAACATAATTAAAACAATTTAAAATACTATGAAAACTCTAAAACCAAAGCTTTAAAACTTGTAGTCAAGTGATGAATATGCACATATGAACTGTGTACATATGTGAGCAACCCTTTCTAACATCCCAGACCTCATTTGGTTATTGGAAGTAAAACTTAGTTAATGAGATGGGACTGACTTCCAAGTAGTGAGCAGCAGCCAGACTAAATTACTCCTGAGTAAACCGCTACTAATTAGTCCTATAGAATAAATCCTGAGTACTACTATTGAGAGCCACCTAACGGCGCAGCGGGGAAATGACTTGATTATGAATCCAGAGGTTGCCGGTTCGAATCCCCGCTGGTATGTTTCCCACCTATATCGGGCAGCAGCGATATAGCAAGATGCTGAAAGGCATCATCTCATACTGCGCGGGATATGGCAATGGTAAACTCCTTCTGTATTCTACCGAAGACAAACGTGGGGCTCTGTGGTCGCCAGAAGTAGAAGCCGACTCGACGGCACTTTACCTTACCTTACTACTACTGAGGAATGTAGTTTGGATGCTGCTCCTTATTTTTAGGAGTGGAGGAGTAGGTTCTCCATGAGGGACCCTAGGGCATCATTCCTCTTGAATGTCTATAATTGGAGGCCCCGCCTTTGTTTACATGACGTATATTGCATGCATGGTAAAGGGAAAACAAACACACACTGCAAGCAAGACTGTGACGAAATCCCATGGTATCTCAGTTAATGTGCGTCTTTGTTAGCTTGCATCAAAATCCAAGACTTTGGTCTCAAAGCATCAAGCTTACATGTCTGTCACAAATGCTGGAAATGGTAGAATGGCTTGGAGTAGCCAAGTCCAAACAAGGAGCTGTTTTTCCACTAACTATTGACGGTAGTAATCTACCCAGGGAATGATCCCCACGACACACCTCTGTATAGCCTTCTTTTAGTAGAGGTGCCTTGATCCAGCTTCCAGGCTGAACATATTTACCACCAAAATTGGCACTCGTTTGCTGAAGCAACAGCCTCCAAATTACTCTTTGGTATCTCTCACGGCAGACATTCTTTCCAAATCCCTTATATTCCAGTTTGTATTTACCTAAGCTAATGAGATATCCCTGGTACAGCACAATAATTACTCACCTGTGGCTTTGGCATTACACCAAACTACCACCCCTCCCTTCCCAATGTTTTGGGGACAAAACTGACTCTTCCTCCCCATGGTTTCAAGGTCTCTGCTTGGACCCTTTCCCTTGTTTTTTTCCTTGAAAAGGGAATTATCCCGGGGCTGTGAGGATTTGGATAAGCGTTGGAGAGACTGTTCCAGACTGTTTCCCCTTGTTTCCTAAAAGACGCACGTTTGCCTGTAAGGCAAACGTGCCTTCCTCCCCAAGCGCGGCCCCCTCCCCAGCTGTATTCCATAGCATTTTCTATGGCTGTATTGGTCAGTCATCCTGGAACTACAGGGTGACAAGGTAAGCAGCAATGCTGAAACCGACATTTTTGCTCAGAGCAGCATTTTAGCCTTCTTCTTTCAGGAGTTACACTGCAGATTGTTCTTGTGGCGACTGCAAGAATCACTAGATGACCCGAATAATTTATTACGCTATTCAGAATAAAGTGAATTCATTCATGTACGTTAGTTGCTGGACGACTCACTCAGTTAGAGAGGTGAATCAATTCAATTGAAAACAATACTGTTTAAGGTAATGTCTGGTGTTTGTGGGACTTCATTTGTGTGGCTCATTCACACATCCAAGATCATTTGATCTTGCCACCATCCAGTGATAAAAAAAAGACTTGTGTGAAATCATTCTTATTCATCTCCTGGTGAATCATCGTTGCCTGTGTCTTTAGGTAAATAGCTCCTAATAACTGTGAGGAATTAATCCTGTGGCAGCTGAAATTCGCATCTTGAAGGAGTGAATTCACTTTCACATTAACTGATCCATCTTCCACTGGCCTCCAGGATATGTTTCAAGGGGATTTTTAAACTGCGGGATTTTCATTATTTCTGAGCAAACGTAATTTTAAGTACTTACTTACGTAATTTAAAATACCTAATTATGTCTGTTCTGCATTCCATAAAATATGGTGGGGATAAAGCAGAAGGGTCCTGGGATGCAGTACCATTGGAAACTGCAGGTGGGGAATCATGTTTCTGAAGGCTCTCCCTACTTTCCTACATGGCTGAATTACAACGTTTCTCCCTGAAGTGCTTTTGCGAGGGTGCTGGGTTTTACGGCGGCGGAGATTGATTGATTGATTGATTGATTGATTGATTGATTAGCAGAGCATGCAAAGAATGCACCCCGTCCCACAGTGTGTAGTCCACTTTATCAGGTCAGGACTCCAACATCACCTCATTCTGCATCCACATTCTTTTCAATACAGTGAAAACTGGCAGCTTTTCTGCTCCCATTCCCCGCTCGCCTTGCTGAATATTTCTCTCACAATGACCTCCAACTGTCGTGGATCGATCACGATCCTTAGACTAGGACATGGTTGGTAGAGGAAGAAGAGAACCCCTCCCTGTTTCAAGGATATTTTGGTTCCTGTTCTCCACCAAAGCAGAATTTAGGGTGTGATTTTGCCATAGGGTGTAACGGCCATTCCTCCCCCATCCTCGTAACGTTCCTTTAGCAGCTCCCTATGGAGCTGGTGTCACCTTGGCATCCATAACAACAGATTACTGGAAAATGGCAGCCGGATGTGGCAAGAAGCGGAATTAATATAAAAGTAGGGGACATTAATAAAATCTCATTTTTTAAAAATTTAAGTTTAATGCATCGGGCAGAAGTTTAGCAGCTGCCCCACTCATAATGCAGAGAAGCGTGGGGGAGAGGGAATCCACAATTTTACCACACTTTTCTCATCCGTTTTCTGTAGAGCGAAATGGCGGTTAAAGAGTGTTAGGTGTAACTATTCGCGTTCCGCAGGCTTGAGAAAGAGTCCGGAGAACAACGGCGAACACCTTCCCAAGTTCTGCAGGGAAGGCAACGGATGGCGCGTCACAAGGAGGCAGGAACAGCGGTGCGGCGCGCGGCTTGAAAAGGCGGGAAACCTTGTCTGATGAGACGAGAGGCCTTCTCTGCGCGTCCTTTTGGCAAACTCTAATTGCCACAGCAGGTTCCCTCAAGCCCTGTGCCTTTGCTGCAGGTGGTGGCCTCTGGTGGACGATGAATCAGCAACGGTTGTATTTTAAAAGGCTGCCCCGTTTCCCAGGCACAGAACAAGAGCGGTGTGTTTGCTAGAAGAACACATCCGGGTAATTAATTATTTTGAATCCTGGCCTTCTTTAAAGGCAGGGCCTTGGGCCTTCTTGTGAGTCTGCGGAGTATAAACAACAAAGTATACTTGCTATTCCCCTCCCCCAGCATCACGTCTTCCACAGAATTCCGCTGAACCGCCCTATTTCTGGAAATCCGCCCCCCACCCCGCCTTCAGTTTCCTGCCTTAGGGCTGGTATCTAGGACTTCCAGAACAAAACCGTGTATAATCTGACGAAAGAAACTATTGCTTGCCAAAGGCCATCAATCAATATAACCTTCCCTCTGTCTCTGAGGAGCTCCTGAGCAGAGCTGCTTTTCTTTTTGGACTTCCTGGGTGTCTCTTCGTGTGACATGGAACTACATATGTCCTAAAATACATACGCTAAAGTTGATGAGATTCATATTTTGGGGCGAGGGACACATGAGTTTTAAAGTATTGTGGCATGGAAGGTTGATTCACACATGCAGTCACTTGTGACTGCCAGGCGTGAGCATTGCTGAATAAATATGACAGCTCTGTCACGTTTGATCTGAGAAGGCTGGTCCACACATGCAAGTCATCCATAGATGTTGGACGAATACGCACGCGTGAACTCACATTCAGTTCCTTAGGTCTAAGACGCAAGTCCCTCCGAACTCCTGCTCAGTTGTGAATTCACTGGACTACTTAAGGAAAGCCACTAGTTTTCAGACGAATCTACTTCACAAGGTTGGAGAGGGAACCAAGGAGAACGCTACTGTAAAACATTGGAAAGCGCTAGAAAAATGAGAATGTTCTTGTTAGTTGCTTTCATAGCTGTTGCTGCTATGATTTTGACTATTTTTGTAGCAACCCCAAACAGGGCTAAGTAGCTCCCCTCATCTTATGGGCCAGCAGCCTCCCGGCCTCCGCCAGAACCGCGGCCCAGCATCTGAGCCTCTTCCCGCCAGGATATGGCGTCTCCTCCACAGCGGAGCCCGCCAGTTTGTCAGCCTGGGTCCTAGTTCAGTCCCCTCGTGCGCGCAGCAGGGGGCTCTGGTTTCACTTGTTGCCCTGCAGGCCGCTTGCAGCAGCAGGAGCCATCAACGTTTCTGCTGCCGGATGATTGTAAATAGGTTTGACTAGCCGCTGATCCCGGGGTCAGGGCTCTTCTCCTCACTTAATCCCGCGCTCTCCAAACACCCTCGCCGCCCCCACTCCCGTCTCCTATTCACTCCGCATCACTAAGCTTCGCCTCCCACCCCTGCTTCTGCGGTTCCCGCGACACCCAATGGAAGGAGCTCCAAGCCAGCAGCTTCAGGGGCAAGGTCTAGCCACGCCAGCCGCAGGAAGCTCCAGGCGGTTGTGGGCCCTAATCTGTATTTACTATTATAGGGAAGCCAGGGAGAAGGGGACAAGAGTTTGCTTGTAGAAAGACCAATACTCCGCACCTCCTTCGGATAAAGGAGAAAGGAGGGATTCCTAAAGGATTTACCATGAAGCTGAGAGGCTCTACAGCCTGGAAGGCCCTCCTACTGAAGAGGCAGGAGTCTCTAAAGAGCAACTGAGGAGAACTCAAAAGAAAATAAGCGTGATTTAAATTGCGAGGAGAGGGGGAGGGGAGATCGAAGGAAGCTACAAAAGCAGAAACTTAATTGAAGCAAGAGGAATATCTGGAAATCGGGGAGAACCCGAATGAAAGCGAGAAGCGCCTTAACCCATGTGAAGTACCACCATCTACCATCAGTGAAAGTTAGTTGCGCCTAAATCTAACATAAAGCAATAGAACTCGCTTTAATTGTGCTTAAATTGAATCCCGTTAATTTCAACGGGATTTAGTCACGACCAACCTTTGCTGTATAGTGAACCAGACTATTACAGGTCGGAGAATCTAAGAGGAAAAATGAAGGGTGACCCGCTGAGTTGGAGGTGGGTGGAGAACTGGAATGGTTCTGGTAGAAGGAAGGCGCTCGCAAGGAAAATGAGGACGTCCAGAGCCTGACCTAAAAAAGTGTTACCAAATCCCTAACAGCTGCAAACAAGCCTACTTTGCAGCGGTTACAGAACAGCCCTATGAATCTGGCCCTGTTTCGCCTCCCATCTGACCTGTCTGAAAAAAAGAGGCATAGAGGGATATTCCGCTCTACTAAAAGCAAGGAGTTCACCTAAGATATACTTTTATCTCCACCATGCGTTTGCAGGATAAAAGTAGACAATAATGAAGACGGGGGAGGAGATTAGAAACAAAACAAAAAGCCAAACTCCTAGAGACTAAAGACTGCTGGAAAGAAAGTAAGGGGGCGGGGAGAGAAAAAGCACAAGGAAAGTACTGAAGAGTAAAGGGATAGAGAAAGAGCCTCGTCTTGAGGGAGAAAATAATCCTGGAGGAATCCTGAGCTAGACAAATGGAAGTGAAAGTCACTAATAAAAGTGAAATGGCGTCGGAGGCTTGGCATATAACAATGATTTCATGCAAACCAACTTATCCTACTAAATCACACGAAGCCAGGGAATCCTGGTGTCACAGAATAGCCGATCCCAATAGCCCTTCTGAGTTCCTCTTTCGGGATCACCACCTTGCACCGGGGTGAATAATCAACTTTTATTGCACTCAGAATGCTGTTCCCTTCCCCGCTTTCTTCTTCTTGGGGGTCTATACGCGGCTGAAGGAAGGGCGTCCAGCTGGGAAAGAGAAAATCGGTCGCCATCCATTCGCCATCTCCCCCCACAAACTGCTCCCTCGCCTGCAGCGACATCCCTTGGGGCTCCATTGTGTGAGTCCGGCGGCCCGCGAGGCAGTGGGCTGTCTCTTCACGGTTCTCTAGGCAGATCTCAGAATGTCCCACCTCCCACTTTGCTAAGATAAGATCGTAACAGGCCAGGAAGCGCATAGTATAGGCAGCAGTCCATGTCTTCCCAGACCTCCTTTCCTCAGCTTCATGAAAAGAAGGACTTCAGGGTGTAGGTGTAGACTTGTGCTGGGAAAGGTGCTGCCACGTTCTCATCATTTCACAAAAACGAATTATCTACACCTCCCACCCTCCAAACTGCAGAGAGACATAGCTTTACAGAGCAACTCCAACTTTGTTTTGTGACTTAAGTTTTGCGTTTTACGCTCTGCATAGTCTTTGCCGCCCCCCACCCCAAGGGAAAAAAACAACAACCCCAGAGTAAGAGACTGGAGCAAGACGGACGGGTGTTGCTTTACTCTATATTATCAGCTGCAGCTCTAAACTGCGGGGAAACTAATTTCCCCAAGGCCCTATCCCGGACTTTGTTTCACACACATAACCACTTTTGAAAGTATATTTAGAATATCATCCAACTACTCTTAGTGCTGAATCAAAAAACCGCTATGTTTAAATGAAATCTTGCAAACATTTTAATACCTCTGTCAATCAGGTGAACAGTTCTGCATCTCAAGATGCAAAGTATTTTAACCTAAAAATAGTTTAACATTTGATCTACCTTGAGAATAAAAAGCGTTCTTGTGATTTCTTATTCTTCTTTTAAAATCCCTTCTTCTGTTTGGTCAAGGTTTTATGAAGATTATGATTTGACCTGCTTGCCCACAGAAAGAGAAAAGAAAACAAGCAAAGCCAATACAACCGACATGACGTAATGAACTTTTTTACTCTGGGAGAAGAAAGCGATATTGAGCACATTTCAGCCTATTAAGTACGTTTGGGGCCTATTAATTGAATGGCCCATTAATTCATTAATTTGAGCGCGTAATCTCAATTTAAAGCAATTAAACTTTCATACGGTTAACTTTGTCTAGATGGTTAACATTTTTTAAATCATGAGTGTTGAGACCATTTGAAAGTTTTCCCATTACATTTAGGTAAGGATGTTACGCCCTAAAAGTGTCGCAGTTGTGTCACACGTAGAACTAAAGGTAAGCGAAAATAGCTTAAAATTTCCCCCCTCCTGTCCAAACGAACTGCCAGAATGTGAAATACACACCTTTCTGATTGATACTCTCTACATTTTCTTTCTCTCTGAACGCCTTCGAGTTCCTTACACTACTTGCATGCAAGGAGAAGCGCAGATCGGTTTCACATATTTCTAGTGGTTTATTACATTTCCCCCCAAATTGATCCATCTGAGAACAGCTAATTAAATGAGTGGTAAGGGCCAGAGCACCAAATATTCTTCCCATTTATGTATGAGTGCACATACCTCAGGCTACATCAGTGCACATGTGCATTCAACAGTGTGCCAAGTAATGCACACAGTTTCACCGATGCCTGCTTTTTCCTGCCTAACAAATCCCCCACTAATGACTGTGGGAGGAAATCACGAATGCAGCATCAATTGGATTGCTTGGAAGGAACACGTTTCTCTTGACTGATTTAGAATCCTGATCTTGGCAATCGACACACTCATCCCGTGGACCTTACAAATCAACCCCTCGGCCTTACATTAGTTTGGTTAGGGAGTCAGGGAAAGGGCGCTCAACCTTAAAACAGAGCTAAAAATAAAAAGGTGGACGGAAAGGAAAGCTTTTTATTTCTTCCTTTAAAAACAATAGACATTTCTTGGGACCCTCACAATCCCTTTAAAGAATGAACAATGCAAAAGGATATGGAAGTTATTCTGGCCCGGATAAGTACCATAGTTAAACCATTTCTATCAGAGTCCGAATCAGACCCCTCTTGTGCCTTTAACACATTACTTGGTAATGAGATCAACGGAAAGCAGTGGTTTTTACTTCCAGGTAATGTGTTCAGAACAGGGAGAGAAGAAGAGTGCCTGCTTCTGCACAGAACTATGCTCTGAAATAACCCGGGGCCCTTCCATAAACTTCAAAAGAAACTAAAGGGGGTTATCCCGGGTAAGTGGGTTCGGGAACTGCAGCCAATTGATATAAAGAAAAGTATAAGGTGGGGGAGACCTCATTTGTTCTAGTCGTTGTATTTCCTCTGGATTTCATGTTTCTTTTAAAAAACAGATCATCTTAAAGATATTTTTATTACTTTTTAAAAAAGAAGTTTAAAATTGTAACAGCTTAAATGTCTTTTACGTTAAATCAAGTTTAATGTTGACTTCTATTTTCAGAATAAGGTAGGATAGAAAATCACCTCAGATTAAATTTCAAAGTAATTTGAAATTTCAACCTCAGGATATTCTTATGTACAAGTGGATTATGTTAGAGCTCATGCTTCTAACTAGGTTCCTTGGCAATCCAAGGAAGAAAGCACCCAACAGGAGGAAAATACGAACCCTAATTTATATATATTGCTTCCCCTTGAAGTTAAGGCCAATCAGTATTAATCGTCGTAATTGTCTCTCCTAAAGATGGCAAGCCTAGTGATGGTGGAATTACTCGATGTAACATCTGTCTCGAGGGAAAAGGAAGGGGGGAGGCGGTATTGTTCAAACCTATTTAAACCTCCAGTGCTAGTTGAAGACAGAAAACTTTGTAAACTAGAAACTCGCTCGGGCTTTAGATAGGCCGTTCGGTAAATAAACAAAATAAACAATAAGTGCTATGGAAAGTATTTTAATAGGTCGCCTTCCTTAACAATACTCAACAGATATTAAAATAATATCCAAAAACTACACCATATTTCTTTTAAAAAAACCTTTCTTCCCTTCGGTTTTTGTTTTTTAATAGAAACTGTGAGAAGTCTAAACCCAAGCCGGGATTGTTGTTGTAGTATTATGTTTCACGTAATATTTATACATAAAATCAATTTCCAATCTCTAGTTTTAAGGCATGCCATGAATTAGTACATTTTGGATTTACTGATTCCAGTTTCACTTTGAAATTGATTTAACTCAGAATAGAATGCATTTTAAGATTTTTATTTGTTTTCCTTTCTAGTGGAAATGTTTTTTAGTAAACTATATACACATTTCGGAATTCCCTTGTAACGCCTAAAATTAATTAAAGTTATTCCACAATGCATTTACAAGAAAAAAATACAAAAAGTTAACAAAAGAAAAAAATGCAGACATGAACATTTACAAAATCCAGAATATTGTTGCTGGTCGCAAAAAAGTTTTATAAATAAACAAACAAAACAAAACCCGCGTCATAAGCACTACCAAAAAAAGTTTAAGCGTGGTTTTGGATTTGCATCCTTGGTACGTGTATAATAAATGAGAACGGTTGCCACGTCATCTTTGTTTTTCATTAGGCAAAAAAAGTCTTCACAAGAAGCGGCCCAAAGGGTGACCAGTTAATGCTTCTGTGTGACAGAAAAGTTGGCATCGCCTAGATCTTTGTATAATTAATAATTATAGTCATTTCTCTCTCTCTCTTTTGTCCTTCCCCCCCCTTCTTTAACAAATAAAACTCTAGGTGCCTCCTGGGTGAACGATAAATACTGTACAAAAAAAAGAGAGAGAGAGAGAGAGAACCTCAGTAAGAACAGAGACGATCCCTCTAAAACGCAACAACAGAAGAAAAGAAAAAAATCCCACTAGTTTCAGAAACTAGTCCTCAGGGGTGAGAGCGGGGTGGGGGTATCGTTAGAGCAATCTGTTACCTTCTCTCTTCATTATCTTCAGTATTATGAATATTCGTTATTATACTTATTATTACAAGGTCATCCAAACATTTCTCTCTCTCTCCCTCCCTTTGTTGCTGTTTTGTTCTGTACAAAAGAAAGGGGCGCGGGATGTGGGGGCTGGGGAAACGGACAAAGTAGTGGGGCAGCAGGCTCCAAGGAAAGCGATCCCCTTTGGATGGTCGCGACAGTCCCTCGGTGTCGGCCGGTCCGTCTGTCTCAGATGTGCGTCAAGGGCACGGTGCCGTTGACCCCCGTGCTGGCGCCCTGATAGTGCTGGGGCAAGGAGTGCAGGCGGCTTTGGGCAGCGGCCGCAGCCGCCGCAGCAGCTGCCGCCGCCGCCGGGTCCCCTCCTTCGCCGCCGGGCAAGTACATACTGATCATCTCGCGCAGATCCCCAGGACAAGGGGCCCGCGAGTGCGCCGAGGTGACCGGCGGGCTCACGCTTGGCTCGGATTTGACCAGGGAGCCGAGCGCCCCCAGCGCCCCCGACGAGGCGGCCGCCGCAGCCGCAGCCGCAGCCGCCGCAGCTGCAGCCGAGTTCTGGTGGGGCTGGGCGCCGTAGGAGATGCCGCCGTAGGCCGACGGCGAGGCGCTCATGTAGCCCTGCGAGTTGGAGATGGGGCTGTACTGGAGGGCGCCCATGTCGTAGCGATGCATGGGCTGCGGGTTGTGCGGGTGCGGGTGGTGCGCGTGGGCATGTGGGTGCGCTCCGCTGCCCGGGTGCTGGCTGTAGGCGAGCTGAGCCTCCTGCATCATCGCCGCTGCCGCCGCCGCCGCCGCCACCGACCCTGGGTAGGCGCCGTTGGCCCAGCCGTTCATGTGCGGATAGCCCCCGCCTGCGCCTCCGCTGCCCCCGCCACCGCTCCCGCCACCGCCAGGGCCGCCACCCGGGCTCTCCAAGCGTTGGCCGACGCCGGCAGGGCCCACTCCCACGCCCATGGCCACCGGAGGGCCGCCCCCGGGGCCGCCGGCGCCCAGCAGCCCGCCGGCCAGCGAGTACTTGTCTTTCTTGAGCAACGTCTTGGTCTTCCTCCTGGGCCGGTATTTATAATCCGGGTGCTCCTTCATGTGCAGCGCCCGCAGTCGCTTGGCCTCGTCGATGAAGGGTCTCTTCTCGGCTTCGGACATGACTTTCCACTCCGCGCCCAGGCGCTTGGAGATCTCCGAGTTGTGCATCTTGGGGTTCTCCTGGGCCATCTTCCGCCGCTGGCCCCGCGACCAAACCATGAAGGCGTTCATGGGCCTCTTGACCCGGTCTTGGTTGGCCTTGGGTCCCCCGCCGCCTCCGCCGCCGCCTCCTCCGCCTCCTCCCCCCGCTCCGGTTTGGCCCGCCAGGTTGGTGGCGACCTGGGCTCCACCGGGGGAGTGCATGTCCGTCTCCATCATCATGCTATACATTCGCGCAGTTTTCCGGGGGCCACCAGGCTCCACAGCGTCAAAACATAGAGCGAGAGAAGAGTGCGTGTGGAGAGTGCGAGAGAGGGGCGAAAAAGAATAAACCACGAGGGCGAGTCCGGGCGGAAAACGAGGCGTTGAGAAGAAAAAATACAAAAGAGTTCACAACGACGATCAAAGATGAGGCAAGGCGGGGGAACACCAATAATAATAATGGTAATAATAAAAACAACAACAAGGAGAAGAATATGCCCAGAGCGAAAGAAGGAAAGCGCGGGCGCGGGAATCTCCTCAGGCGGCAAAACTTTCTCCCTCACTGGAGAGCTTTGGCTCGAGCTGGATTCACAAGCGACTCAAACAGGTGCAAGGCGGAGGGCTGAGGGGGAAAAAAAGTCTAGCGGCTCCACTTTGGCAAGGAGGTGGGAGGAAGCTGTGTGCCCGGCTCTCGACGCTCTCCTTCGTTCTCTGCTTAGCACACGCGCGCTTCACACACACGCAGGCAGCACTCCCCTCCTTCTCGCGGCGGCTGAAGTGATCTAATGTCTCCCCCCCCCGCCCGCGCGCTAACTTCCACAGGGAGAGAGCGAGAGAGAGTTGAGGGAGTGAGCGTGTGTGACTCGCATCCGCTAGTCCCAAGTGAACAGAGCAAAAGAGACAGGAAATCCCCCTCCCCCTCTACCACTTCCACCCCTCGTAAAAAAAAAAAAAGTAATTAAATGACAAGCCAAAAAAAAAAATTAAGGGAGGGGGTGAGCGTGGAAGAAAGAAAGTAGTAAGGATGGGGAGGGCGAGGGGAGGGGGAAAGCAACGCGCCTCCAGCCAGGCAGCAGAACTTGCACAATAATTTGTTCTCTGTGGTTTCCCTCCTCTCGCCCGGGAGGAATCAGGAAAGGAGGAGCAGCCGAGAGATACACCGAGAGAAGAGCCCAGCAGCCATACACCGCGCACCGAACTGGGATTAAATGAGTTTGCCTTGGCCAATCGGAGTGCGCCGGCGGGGGATTATTTGCATGGCGCACTGAGGAGTGACGTCCGGAGGTGAGAAGTACAAACTATTATGGAGCTGGCTGCCGGGGCGGGTTGGTGGTGGGGAGGACGAGGTGATCTTTTGGGAGGGACCAGGAGAGGGGTCATAACCACCATTTAAAAATATCCAACTAGGCGTTAATACTAGTAATCAAATGCTGTAACATATTTCAGAGGGCATATGCCACAAACAGCAACCTTCTTACTCGAATCAGTTCAGACTGTGTTTTATCCTATTCCAAATCAAGAAAATGTTTTAAATGCACTCTCTCACGCTCTCGCTTTCACACGCAGACACACAACACACCATTTCCAAACTGCCGGAGTTTTAACCAAAATGTAGAAATGTTTATTTCTATTTCTTCCCTTTCTTTCTGAAAGGAACTTTTCTGTGCCTTTTGTGCTTCCTGCCTAGGACTATAATTTGCGAGGGCACGCACGCTCACTCGTGTATATTTTAGAAGGATGCTCAAGGGGACAACACTTTAATACGCCTTCAGGTTTATATATCTTAATTTTATATATATAGAAAATGTGTGTGTGTGTGTGTGTACACACACACACAAACAAACACACACACACACACACACACACACACACACACACATTCTCTCTCTCTCTCTCTCTCTCTCTCTCTCTCTCATAACTTCCCTAACCTAGAACACTTGGAATAAAGTTGAAATGAAATAATTGGGATTTATCTCGTGAACAAAGAGCCAAAGAGTCTTGCAACAACTTAAAGATTTACAGATTTATTTGGCATAGGCTTTCATGTAGTAGTACAGTCAATTTCATCAGATAAAGCAGTCTCTAGTTCAAGGTTTAAGGTGCAATAAATGTGTTAGTCTTCAAGGTGTAACAAGATTACTTGTTGTCTTTGTTGTAATAGACATGTCACCCAATCCTATACCTTTGATTCAAAAGTAAATCCAGTGTCTCCAATGGAATTTACACTCCAGAAGAATGCATAACTTTTCATCTTAAAACGGCTATCCCTTCAGAGGTTTGTCTGTAACTTAATATGTTCAGGATCTGACTATATGACAATTCCTTGAAATCTGATATTGTCCTCTGAATTATTTCCAAAATGCAGTAAGCTGCAGTTTAAGTGGGTTTGAAACTTATGCATTACTTTTTAAGCCCAGTTCATGCACATTTACCCAGGAGCCCCACTGAGCCCCATTTGGGAGCCCCACTCCCAAATTAAGTGGGATTGGAGGCTAAATACTTACTGAGAAGCAAGTCCTATTGATATTAATCAACTTTAATTTTGAGTATGCATGTTTGGAACGGAGGGATTAGAATGGTAAGTGCTAACTTTCAAACTGCTGTAGGTCTCCAGTAACAGTAACTTTAAAAATGGGTGACTGGCACCTAACACAATATTTGGTTTGTATATATTTCCTGCAGGTTTCAATGTAATTTGTTTCTGTGTAATATATGCCTAGAACTGCAGTCACTGTTAGAAGTGAATGAGGTAGGTTCACCATTTCCTTATGGCCTAACCATGACCATTAGGCCTCCGGCTACACATGGTATCTGGAAGCGAGGCTGTGTTCCCTGTGAGTTTGGAGAGAAATTCTCTTGGAGGTAAATCGGTGGATCTTACTTTCAAGGAACACATATTATATCAGGCATCTACTAGTAGTCAATAATAGGGGCAGGGCTTAAAAGAAGCAAGTCTACATGTCTGCCAAACCAATTTGTTTTTCTCGAACTAATTTATTTTTACTCCTTTGGAGCAAACAACTGTGTTTAGGGATCCAAGTAGGATCCTAAAAAATGTGTAGCTAGGGAAACCATTACTCCTGCTGGAAAATGTTTCCAAATATGTCCTTTCTCCACCATTGACTTCTGATAACCTCTTGACACCCTCAAGTCTAAATAAGACTAATTAACATTAAATATTTAAGGATATGTTATTGTTTTCAAGTATGCTAAGGTCTGCAGCATAATTAATTACGGCAATGAAACTAATTCTATTGCACTAGAAAGTATGGTTTCTAGTGCAAGTAACACATTGTAGTGGTGGGACTCTTTTTGTCACATTATAAACACATCACCGACCCCCCCCCCCAAAAGAAGAGGTATTATGATATGTGATATGATAATATGAAGAGCAACCTTGAGAGTCTTGACTCGGTTTCACAGAATGTTTACATTGCCTAATCCCACCGGCTGGCCTTCCAGGATCCGGGTGCAAACCTATGGCGATCCCTTCCTCACCCATTTCTTTCTGCACAACTTCTACAATGTCGGGGCTTCTCTTACTACATTCTCCTAATTCTGCTTGTTCATCATGCCACCTTTGCTTCAGGTGACTGAAATAGAGACACCTCTATTCTAGGGCACCTTAGAGCCTAACTGGGTTTACTATGCCATCAGCTTTCCTGGGCTTCAAATGTAAGAAGAGAGCAAGCACCACAACATTTTTCTGCTTGCTGTGTCAGTGTCATATGACTTCAGAATTCCTCTCAACAGCAAAGACCACTCTGATCACAGTAGTAATCTCTCCAATGCGGAAGGAAAATGCGAATATCTCACACACACGCACACGCGCACACCCCCTTATTAAATCCACGAGGCTTGCTTGCTGTTCAGGAGACCTTTCCAACCCTGTAGTCCAAGGCGGTCCACAATAGGCAGTAAAATAATAAAATATGCAGAGCGAAATAACTCCATACAGACTTAAATAATAGCACAATCACCCCAAATTAACAGCAGGGTACATTCATGAGACCAAGATGCAACATGCCCCCCCCTTCAAACAAGCATAACGGAATCATCAAATTTTATTTCGGGGAGGGACGGGACCCTGGAGGTCTTCTAGTCCAATCCCCTCTTCAGTGCCAGGAATCGGATTATAAACTGCCAACCAAGCTAGGAGGTTTAAAGATGAAGAGCTCACTTTGAAAACCAGAAAACTAGAGAGGGGTGTTATCAGGCAGGCCTCCCTGGGATTCTCCTATGCAGCTGCAGCGCCACCGGTGGATAAGACGGTGCTCCGTGGCCCCCTCCCCTATAGTCCCTACAACATCCAATGGGATGACATGCTAATGGGAGAAGGTGCTCCCAACAGGTCCCTTGGACCTAAGCTTCTTCAAAAAGAACACACTCACAGTCTAGATTCACTAGTGATACTCTTGTGAGAGAGCACTGATTTCAGTGACTGGAGCCTTGGCACCACTGTACGCTCTCTGAAAAGCAGATTCACTGTTGTCATCTTCGACTCCACCGCAGAGGAATCTCCAATGCAGAGGACTGATTATACCAGGTGAGACTGACGATGTTAACCTTTTAGCTGTTAACCTTGCAAAAGATACATTCCTCTGTGGGTTCGCCCACGAGCGTAGTCAGATACTAAAATGGGATAGGAATTAGGCTCCTAGCAGCACTCTCTGAAACCAAGGGGACAGTTTCAGAGAGACATACAGCTGTGATGCCACTGGTGCACTGCTAGCCAGCCACCTTGCACAATCTCGTCTATGTGGCTTTAAATGGTTTAAATTAAACCACCAATTAATTAACTGGGCGAAGAATCTTTTTGACAACAGGCCCAAGAATTGCTTAGGATTTGACTCGAGCCACTTAAAAATAACCCTTAAATATAGAGAATGATTTGTAAGTGACACTACTTTCTGTATCATGACTTTGTGCAAGACTGTCATCTTTGGGCAATGGACTTAGAAATTATTTAAGTCATCATATTTAACCCTTTGTGGCCATCTCATAGAAATCAGTGTGGGACTGCACACTGTAAGCAGTGTATTTACCCAATTGTGCTTACACAGACTTGGGAGTAAGGCCCATTCAGCACACTGGTATTTACTTCCGAGTGAATATGCAAAGACTTAGATTGCTGAGAGAAGTAGCAGTATGTAATTTACCATTATCATTATCAACCATAAAATCAGTGTTCTATTTGGTAGCACTTAATGAGCCAACGCTTCAAGCGCTTTGTCTCATTCAGCCTCACAAGAAGCGTGTGAAGTAGGCCGTGTGTCTTTTCCTTTCCCATATTGGGAAATGCAGATACAGCGGAGTCCTGGCTGAAAAGGAATGTGAACTCAGCTCGTCCCTACCCAAGCCCAACAAGCTATTTTCTTGACTACCCTGGCTCCATATAAGGTTGCGACCCTATGAAAACCGCATTAAACCAAGTAGGGCTTTCTCTTGAGTAGACATGCATGGGATTATCAGGCTGCACTTGTTTGCAAAAGGATGTGAAACTCTTTTGGTGCAAGCATTTCCCATTTTAAATCGGCAGGTTCAATAATACACACACCCTGGCATATTTAGGGAATGTGTAAGTAGTGGAAACTCAGTCATGTCTTTGGGAAGTCAGAAATCCCCTGGCCGCACCCTGCAGCCCCCTAGGATATTCCTCCCTCCCTCCTGGATAGAAGGTCTTTTGAGGCCGTATATAGGGTAGGTTGAAGAGTTCAGCTCTGGCTTCTGGACCAGGGAGTCTTCTACGTTTTCTGGCAAGAAGCCCCTTCAGGGTAGTTTCTTCTACTGCGGGCCTCAAGGCCACTTGCGCTGAATGTGGATGGCTTCGTGTTTGAGCGTCCCACTCTGCTGGTGCCTTGTTGCCAAGTGACAGATGACAGGCAGCTGTTTCGCTTGCCCTTCAGGCAGCCGCAAGATATTGCTACACGGGCAAAAGGTGGGGAAACCGCTTTCGTTCTAAGGCTGTATTTACCATCTTTAGTCCTATCCTAGACACAACGGGAGAATGTGACTTGCTCCCGGCGGGAAGCAGGCTGCAACCTACGTATTCTAAAGCAACGGAACTGATGCTTAAGACTGTAATTCTATGCACACTTATCTGGGAGGAAGTCCTAGTTAAGACAGCGTGGGACCTACTTGCTAGTAAGGAAGCATAAGACCTGTCTGCAGCAGGGCAGTTCGTAGAATAGAAAGGCTGGAACTGGAGTGACTTACAAGTTCCTTGGAAAGTCGCAGAGTTTAGAAACATGCAAGGAAACCCGAATAACAGTGCTGTGTAGCTATAATTGAGTGGATGGGTTCAAAGAACCCGGGACCGCAGCTCCTGAGGGGCCCCCCGGCTCCACCCCTCCCTATTTTCCCCATCATTCCCTCACTCTGAGGGGCCACCGGGGAGATGGGCGAACACGGCCCCCTCTTCCCTAGCTACGCCCTTGCTGAGAGAGCTCCCTTTCCTCTGAAGGACTGCCTGTCTTTTCCTAGCACTCCCCTTTCCCACTAAGAGTTGTTTTCCTGGTCGGACGGTCCTATAGAGGGGGGACTTAGGTGAATGGCAGACGGGTAGTCACCCGGAGCAAGCCAGACTGAGTTTTCAGAATGCCACGCCCCTATTCCTGAGCTCCATGGTTCTGATGATAGATTAGCAAAAGCAGTCGTGGACTGTGATCGTGCATGACGCCAAACCACTGCTGGTACCAAAGAAATGCCAAGGAGCAGTAGCAAATAAAGAAGCAGAGGGAGCAAGGCGATGCTATACCAGGGATGCCAGCCTCATTTAAGCAAGAGTCTTGTGAATCAGTTTCTGTAGGTGGTTCAAGGAAGCGAGCCAAGCAGTGCACTCGACCCCCCACTCCCCACCCAGTCTGCTGCGGGGAATGTTTGAGTACGTTTTCCTTTTATTTGCCTGGTCTAAGATATAGTGATGAGTTAGATCCTGAGTGCAAATTCTATCCGTGGAAATTCTCCCAGAGGGGTGTGGTGGTGGTCCTTTCACCCAGATCAGTCCAGCCCATTCACTAATTAGTTTCTGTATGGTTCCCATTCCTGGGATTTGTAGCGAGCTAACTGGTTTATGAGACGTACCTTTTGTGAGCCTTCTCACTGAGCCCACTGAAACCACCTAGCGGTTACGATCATTGGAAGTGGTTTGAAATTCTGGGTACATTTCTATCTTTCCTTCCTCCCATTGGGACAAATGGGAGTTTGCTCCTTTCTTGAAAAGGGTCAGATGCTGTCCTCAAAGGAGCACCCTCCCTAGTTCCAGGATCTAGTGTCTTCACACATGCATGATCAACATTATTCCTCTATCCAATTAACACCCAGCTCTTGAGAATTGGCAGCTGAAGTGGTGAAGGGACAACTGAAAAACACTTTCATTTATGTGAGGCGATATGAAAGCACTGCCCTGCCTTATCTCTACTGAACCATTCACATGTGAAGGTCACCACTGGATGTTATAGTGGCCATGAGTTGCCCCATTTCCTAAGCAGGGTCCACCCTGGTTTGCATTTGATGGGAGACTACATGTGAGCAGTGTAAGATATTCCCCTTAGGGGATGGGGCTGCTCTGGGAAGAGATCTAGGTTCCAAGTTCTCTCCCTGGCATCACCAAGTTAGGGCTGAGTGAAACTCCTGCCTGCAACCTTGGAGAAGCCGCTGCCAGTCTGTGTAGAACAGTAGTTCCCAACCTGTTGCTGAACTACAAATCCCATTAGCCCCAGCTAAAATTTGTAGCTTTCTCCCCTAGCTCTACCCCTGTGGACCTATTAGGATGGTCCGCCCAAAAAGGCTACTGGACCCAGCAAGTTTCCAAAGGGCCTTGGAGGGTTTTGAAGTGATTCTGTTGATGCCCTTGTAGGAACCTGGAATAGGGAACTCACCAGGGCAGTAGATATGATTGCTCCTAAGCATCCCTCCCAAGCATCCCTCCCGACCTGCTTCAAAAATGGCCCCTTGGTATACCGAGGAGGTGCGAGAAGGTGCGAGGGCTGGGCTGAAGCGGCTGGGTAGGGGACTGGAAGGCAAGTGGAGGAGAACTCAGCTCAAATTTGACAGGATGCAGCATGGTACCCATTTGAAGGCTTATGCAGTAGTGGTTCGTGCAGGAAGAGGATGATTTTGGTCTGCACGCAATGCAGTGCATTTTGGTCTGCGCGCAATGCCTGTGGGTTTGCATTCAGCAGAGCTATCCCAGGTTGTGAGGAGTTTAACTTCTGCTCCTACTTCTTCTTCACCGTAAGTGTTCTGCTGTGACGCTTTTAATGGGTTCTTTGCAGACAAAATGTCCTGTGTTTAGGCTGACTTGGACGTCATTATCACATGGTTATTTTTTATCCTCACAACAACCCTATGAGGTAGGTTAGGCTGAGAGATACATGACTGGCCCAGACACCCAGTGAGTTTCTGCAGGGTCTATGAAGGAGGTGTCCAGCAATCCCTCTTGCAGTATTAGGTTGGATCAGTTTCAATCTGTGATTCCTGAGGATGTGAAAAATCTGCTTGGAGTGGTGTGGCCTACCACTTGTTCTCTGGATCCTTGCCCAACTTAGCTTCTTCTATCTATCAGGGAGATTGTTGGAGGTGGTCTAGTCAATATTATAAATGCATTACTGAGGGAGGGTAGGGTGCCTCCATGTTTGAAGGAGGCAATGGTCAGATCGTTTTTCAAGAAGCCTTCCCTGGATCCCTTAGCGATGGATAATCATAGGCCAATCTCCAGTATGCCTTGGTTGGGCATGGTGATTGAGAAGGTGGTGGCCAACCAGCTCTAGGCAATTTTAGAGGAAACTGAGGAAATCTAGATGCATTTCAAACTGGCTTTAGAGCGCCCTGTGGGGTTGAGACATCCTTGGTCGGCCTGATGGATGACCTCTACAGTGGAATCGACAGAGGGAGTGTGATTCCTTTGGCTCTTTTGGATCTCTCAGTGGCGTTAGATACCATCAACCTTGGTATCCTTCTGAATCCAGATGCCTGGGGGAGTTGGAGATAGGGGAAATTGCTTTGCAGTGGTTCCACTCCTATCTCTTAAGCAGATTCCAGATGGTGGAGCTTGGTGACAGTTGCTCCTCAAAACAGAAGCTGTTATATGGAGTCCCTCAGGGCTCCATTCTGTCACCAATGCTGTTTAATACTTACGGGAAACCTCTGGGTGAGGTCATCAGGAGATTTGGTGCTGGGTGTTATCAGTATGCTGATAACACCCAAATCTGCTTCTCATTTTCATCTGTATCATCAGGAAATGGCATTCATTTCCTAAATGCCTGCTTACAGGAAGTAATGGGCTGGATGAGAAATAACAAATTGAAGCTGAATCCAAGCAAGATGGAGGTTCAGAATCTGAGAGATGAGTTAGATCTTCCTGTGCTGGATGGGGTTACACTCCCCCAGAAGGAGCAGGTATGGAGTTTGGGAGTACTCCTGGACCCAGGCCTCACCCTGGTATCTCAAGTGGAGGCCATGGCCAGGAGTGCTTTCTATCAGCTTCAGCTGATTCGACAGCTGTGCCCATTCCTTGTAGAGGATGACCTCAAAACAGTGGTGCATCAGCTGGTAACCTCCAGGCTTGACCATTGCAATGTGTTCTATGTGGGTTCATCTCTGGGGCAACCTGGAGACACCATATTATGCCTGTTTTAAAACAGTTGCACTGGCTGCCGATATGTTTCCTGGCAAAATAAAAAGTGCTGGTTATTACCTTTAAACCCTGAATGGCTTAGTTCCAGGTTACCTTAGAGAGTGCCTTCTTCTTCATGATCCGCACCGCATGAGGAGGTCCATCTCCAGTTACCATCAGTATGTCTGGTGGCGAGTCAGAGGTGGGCCTTCTCTTTAGCTGCTGCTAGCTTGTGGAATGCACTCCCTGCAGAACTCCGTAATTTGAATTCATTGTTGGCCTTCAGGAGAGCCCTCAAAACCTATCTGTTTGGCCTGGTCTTCCAGGGTTTTTAATTTGTTGTAAATGTGCTGTAACCTGGTTTTCCAGGGTGTTTAAACTGTTTTGAATGTTTTAACTGTTAATTGTTTTATGGTGTATTATAGTGTCTGTTTTTAATTGTTAGTTGATTTTAATTGTTTTGTTTTCATGTAAATGGCCATGAGCCGTTTTTGGAAGGGCGGTATAGAAAGCGAATAAAATAAATAGATAAATAAATAAATATTTGGAGGCAATGCAGTTATGTAGGGGAAGGGGGACAGGGGGCATAGTTAGAAAAGCAAACTTAGACCAAGGATGGACCTAAATTATCAGCGCTTGGGAGATCAGAAGGAAGATTCCGAAAAGAAACACTGCTCCCTCCCTGGTCACTGAGCAGCTTCGCTTCCCTGTCCTGATTCAAACGGCGCAGCAGGGCTGGGCTTGGAGAGGCTAGAAGTTGTTCCTCCTTGCCTGCTTTCCTTGCCTCTGCCAACAGCCGCCCGTTCCTTCTGGTGGCTGCGGAGCAAAACGAGTCCAAGTGGGGGATTCAGGGCTGCCGCCTGCCTGCTCTCCCTTGGCTAGCCAGAAGCCGGCGCTGTGCGGGCGGCAAGACTCCTGCAAGCCCTTCCTGAGTTACGAGAAGGGAACTGGAAAGGAAGAGAGAGAGAGCGAGACTCCTCAGGAGAAGGAAGACCCAACCCTGTGCTGCTCGGAATGCGCGGGGGGATCTGGACTCGCCAGCGCAGGCTGCGATCGCCGTCTGGTGGCTACTTCTTAACTCCGATTTCCTGCAGCCGGGAATGAGAAACAGGCTTCCTTGCTTGCAACTATGGCTACGCCTCCCTGCTGGCTCCTGCCGCCGCCACCCCAACTATGGAGCAACTTCCCTCCGCTTCTCAACTTGTTCCGGCTGTGTACCCTCTCCTCTCCTGCCCTCGCGCCTTTCTCTCTTGCTCAAAGGAGCATCTTCTGGACCAGTTAGGAAGAGCGCTGGCGTGAGGGGCGGGGGCGGGGGGCACTCTAAGCAGATCCTAGCATCCTCATTACTAGAGAAGATGAAGGGAGGGGAGGGAGGTGACCTAGTTGTGGTCTGAGAATCTTTTTAAAAAGGTGAACCAATTATTTCTTTTGCTCCCCTAGTAAATCCCCTAGGCTAAACTGTATATCCCCTAGGCTGTAACTGTTCTTCTGGAGATCTAAACCCTCATCCGACGCACCTGGCAAAGCAACTGGTGTGTGTGTGTGAGAGAGAGAGAGAGAGAGAGAGTGAGAGAGAGAGCGCTTCCCAGCTCGCTGGGTGAAAGCGTTTGGAGAATCTCTGGAGCTTTCGAGTAGGGGCTCACCCCTGTGAACAGTGCTCACACATATAATTCAAATTTCACAGCTGACCTGTTCTGAAAAACCTCAATCAGCTTCTAATTGAAGGGAAAACAAAATATTGCTTCCCTACAGCAGAGCTAACGATTTAATCATTATATCAGACATTATAGCTTTTAATTAGGCTAATGCTGATACTGTATGGAAAAGAGATAATTCAACACAGTTCTTGATGAATTCTGTAATTGGGTTAACGGAGGGAGCAGTTGAGGGAAGAGACGTCAATAATATTCAAGCCGCGTCTATAGCTACCACCAAGTTTCTGAATGAAGGGAAGGGGGAAGACGACGGCGACGGCGACAGAGAAAGGGGCTAAAACTTCGTGCAGGGAACGCTTTCAATTCCGCCCCCCTCCACCTCCCTAAAGCCCCGTTAAATCTAAATGGAGGCACCAAAAGGGTCAAATTTGTTCTAAGCACACGCCTCCAAATCTGAACCCCTTCCCACGAATCTGGCAGTGTTACTGGAACTTATTTTTATTTTCTCTTCCCCATATTATATCGAGGTTGAAATGAAATCCTGTATGCATATCAACGAGATCTGAAGAGCATCTTCTCAACGTATCTCCCCGCATTTTGTCATTATCCCTAGACAAAACTGACTGATTTGCCTTACAGCTGAAGTGAAGTTGACATCCCTGAGTCCCTGTTCTCCGAAATCAACGAAAACGCTTTCCTTTGCACGATATTCTTCATTTTGTTCTTCACAAAGGGGCAAGGAAAAGTGAATGTAAAAAGCCACATTGAGTAATACAAATAGGAGCCAAACGAATAGATAGAGTATGGGGAGGGGGGAAAGAAAGAAAGAAAGAAAGAAAGAAAGAAAGAAAGAAAGAAAGAAAGAAAGAGAAATTTCATGGAGACAAAATTTATTCAAAATTCTTGGGGGTTCCCCCCTTTAATAAAAAAAGGATAACAACAAGGAAAGAGGCGCAGACTCTTATTATTCTACTAATAATAGCCTCTGGTGTGGGTTTTAAAAGAATAAAGACCTGTGCTGTACTGGAGTGAAACTTGGAATGAGATTATGCAAACGTATTGATATGATTAAGATATTTAGGGGGAAATACTGTCTAAGTAGCTCAAATTCTTTTTCCGTCCGCGACCGTTTTTTGTTCTCCCTACAACAACACTCTTAGATTTTTGGATGTTGCAGAGCGAGCTGATATAGAGGCACTCCGGCCAATTCAGTTCAAATCTATTTTCCAAACACTTCGGCCAAGTTTGGAAAACCGCTGGGTTTACATGTAGCAGCCTCCCGGGTTTCTAGTAAGGCAAAATGCAACACATTTTTCGTTGCGTCTAAAAAGCAGAGGCATTTATGGGTTACCTATATATACTGGAGTTACAGTAACTGCAGAGAAGCAAGTAACATCACTGGCTGCCTTTGCTACACGTCGGGATCACACCGAGTCGACTTAGGGGCCCTGCTCTAAGTGCCTCCAATTTCAAGAGGCGCCTTACTGAGGATTTGGGTTATTACCTTGCCCCTTGCAGATGGTCCCAGTTTCCTTATCTTCGTAGTAGGTTCTGGGAGCGGTATGATAAGCACGTGTACAAGGCTTGAACCTTCCAATGGGCGTTCTGGAATCTGGCTTCTCCAGAAAGGCTGGAGCACACCCTTTAGTCATGCTTTGTCAGGAAGAGCCTTTTATAAACTGTTTGTTTATATTATGCCTTAACTAGACTCTCAGCACAATATTGTTTTGAAAGAGAAATATTCTCTATTGTGATCTCTCCTTGTCTTATTTTGTCAGTAATTATAGCAGAATTAAACGGGTCATTGATAAAGTTCCATTGACACAAACCCCTGTAATTAACAGTCTGAATGCACCTTTTTTTGTTACATTGCTCAAGAGTTGTAATTTTTGAGTCTTTGTATTGTTAAAGGGATTCACGAATAATATGAGATCACCAGAAGTGCCTAGAAAGAACAGAGGGTTTACAAGGCTTTTGTCATAATTCTCCTTCCCCACGAGTCTTGCAGCCGTGGTTGATCAGGAGGCACAACATGCATTCCTAAAACAAAATATATGTGCAGAACGATGTGCGGTGTGTGTGTGTGTGTAGACGCACGCACATTTTGCAGCTGGATATTTCCGAGATTAAACGTTTCTAGAGTTGGAAGGTAGAAAGATCGGAGTGGGTAACTTAAGAAAATAATATAAAAATCGGGTCTTTCTTTTTTTCGGACGGCTATTGTATAACGTTTACAGTGATGGGACTGAGATATCCGGATCGCCTTTATAGAAGGAGGAAAGGTAATTTGGAGAACTGATGCGGCATATTAGTTGTAATTGAAACGTGTCTTTGTAGCCTCACTCGTTGGCCCCCAAATAGAAAAGACACCCCTCAATCAAAGTCGGAGACGAGTCAGGACGGATTGATAAGAGAAGCATCAAAATGAGGGAAGAAGTGAGCTAACTCCTCGCTACTCTCCTCCTCCCCCCGCGCCCCGCTCCCGCTTCTAGGTTATTCCCTGTTATTGCAAATTAGATTAACCACCCAGGCTTCAATATACACATGACACGGGGTTCACAGGAGAGCGGAGGATCATCCACTCCAATCTCTCTTTTCATCGAAGCATCTCCCATAAATTACATCTTGTCCTTTAATACACTTTTCTATGAGATTAAAACATCACTTTGACACGATTTCAAGCCTTACAGCCGCATCTCGCACTTACTTCGGAAAACAGCAAACAAGGCGAGACGTCTAAATAATCTTCCAAATGCTGTTTCTGGAAGTTTAATACAGGCCGAGGAAAAATACATCCCGAGTTTGTTCCATTTAATGCTATTAACCTCCCCATCTACAAGTAGGAGTCCAGTTCTAGGGAACAAATTCTATTTTCTTTAGCTCTGGGTGAAATATGATGATTGTGCTCATTATCATCTCCTCAGCATGCGCTGGACATCGATCAGAGATGGTGGAGATTTATCCTGACTCTTCCTTCCCTCCCGCCCCCACAACTATGAGGTCGGGACTTATACTGATATGCCCTTTGGGGTGTGCGGGTTTTGTAAGGAGATCATTTTCGGACACTTAACATTGCACTTGCCTGAATAGCCTTCTATCTTCTATTCAACCCCGTCTCGCTCTCGCCCCCTCATAAATAAATGTCCTAATAAATATTTCGGAACGTGTGGTTTGGGGGCGGGGGCAGCCTCAGGGCGCGCATCCCTTGAGGCCGTGGGTCCGGTTAGAGCTCGCGACCCATTTGCCAAGCACTTTGGTGCGGCGGCTCGTGAAGGCTCCGTCTGTCAGTTTTCGGCCCTCTGACATCTAAACGATGCGGTTGGGGTGTGTGTGTGTGGAAAGGATCCGACCTTGAGCCACGGCGGCTGTTTTGGATGAGTTTCCGGGTCCTCCTCAGTCCCAAGAAACCAAACGGTAAAGCAGACGCAAAGCGCACAGAGGAGAGATGCACGGTAAGGCAAGAAAAGCAACTCTCCCTCTCGCTCTCTCTTTAACAAAAGAACCCCATTTAAGGACATAGTTAGCCAGCCTCTTCACTTTTCTTCTTCATTGTATCCACATCAAGAATCAAGTCGTTTCCTAAAGCTATTTATGAAGTGATTTCAATGTGCTATTTTTCCCCCTACACCGTGAATTGATAATCTATTTGAATTTAATTTGGGTGCCTCTGTGTGTGTGTGTTTACATAAACAAATTAGGATTGAAACCAGCGTTGCTGCGCTAGTTAATCGGAGCAAACGGATGGGGGACTGGCCGAGAAAAGTCTCGGTCAATGCTCTAGAGAGCTTCTTCGAGGTGTTTTTTTAAAAAATGTATTTGGGTCGCAGTGGTGGCCAACTTCTCTTGGAAAGGAAGGGTGCGTGTGCAGAGAAGCCTAAGAGCGCTTGCCCCTCCTCCTGCTCCTCAGTCCCCTTGCGGGGCTTTCTCCCTTCAAACTGTATGTGTTGGTTTTGTTGTGGGTCTCTGCCCAAAGGCTACCGCCGCAGTGGCTTTGAAGCAGAGCCCAAGATTTGACTCCCAGGCACCTCACTCTTGACACTACAGTCCATTCACACGTGCAAGCGGAGGAATCTCTTATGAGGCTCGGAGTGGTGCCACCTCATTCCTAGCCCCCTCTCTCCTTCTCACAGTATTGGCAAGCTACGGTACTGACTTCCAAAGCATCCACTATTATACTCAGACTGAGGGGCTTTGCGTTTCCTGGATGTTTAGATTTAGTTAGAGAGCCTCTTCATATACACAGTAACCCCACTGCCACTTGACCTTAATCCCAAAGAAATGTTGCAGCCTTAGCTGCGTTGGTCCCAGACAACAGCTACGGGGCGGTTAACACCTGCCTTTCACTGCTATACCTTTAATGCATAGCTCTGTTTTGGCCTGAAAGACCCGCCTCGGGTAAAGTAGAAGAGCTGGGACCTACATTACATAAACGACACCCGCTGATGTTCAAAAGAGCTGAGTGTGAGTTTTTGAGCCACACGAAACTCTTCTTGGATTTTAATTCATGGTGTAGATGTCTGTGTAACCACAAAGCTGACATCTGAAAGGCAAGTTCAATTGGTTCTGTATTTCAAAATATGTGGATAAATAACTCATCCTAAATAGGATCGGTCCTTTCTCGCTTCTCGAACCGCAAACAACAGTGCAGGTTTACTCGGAAGTAAGTCCCTGTAAGTTCAACGGGGTCTGCTTTCAAGTAAGTGCATGTATCTATCTCTGTTTGAACATTGCTTTTCTATTCTCTTTTGCCTAAAGGCAGGCCCAGTTACTGATGCCTCTTGTTCTTTTCTTTCCCCCTCTTTCTCTCTAATCTCCCTCTCTTTCCTTTCTAGCTGGTTATCAGGACACCGCTTTGCCCTTTGAACAAAGAGGCTTTCAAGACGACCCTCTTCCCTTCACCCCACTATTGCAGCCGGCCCGGGAATCAATGCGCTCAAACGGGTTTATAATGGGTTAATTGACTGAAGCTGCTATCACGCTTAAACACCTGTTTCTGCCAGGAGCCAGATCCTTTCCTGATGCCCTGCTCTGTGTAATGCCTGTTGACCGACCTCCGCGCGGCCCAGAAACCCTCCTCACACCCTTCCTGTGCTCCGCGGACCCAGAGGGAGAGGAAGGTGCAGAGCACGGCCCAGGCACAACCCTCCGCTGCCGGGAGGTCCAGGAAGCCCCTAGCTAACTGGCAACAAAGTGAGAGCTCCTTCCGCTTGGCTTTATTGGTTGGAGCGCTTCCTCATTTTCTTTGCTTAATGAAACTTAACGGGATTGTGATTTCGCAGAGGGGAACTAGATTTCCACCGGCCAAGAGCTTGTGTCACCTCTTGGGCGACCCTCAGATCAGATCAACGTTCATTAGGTTCTCCTTTCTCCCTATAGCCCTCAATTGGTAGGTTGCGGGAAAGACCTGTGAATATTTGCAGCGTCTACAGCCTGTCACAGAAAAGGCCAGCAACCAGGAACTGACAGGTGGGAGAAAGATGACCTTGTTTCCGACAATAGGCAAACCTAGCTTCTTTCTTTCTTTCTTTCTTTCTTTCTTTCTTTCTTTCTTTCTTTCTTTCTTTCTTTCTTTCTTTCTCCGCCCCTGCTGTTTTTAGCGGTATACTTCTAGGCATGGCTCAATCCCAGTGAAAGCGGCTCTTCGTCCTTAGCATCTTTCCTCTGAATCGCACGTGGACGCGGTCATTGTAGCGCTCCCCGGAGCCCTCCCAGCGGAAAAACTCGCTCGCCTCTGCCCTTTCCAGTGCCCTCCTCTGGAAAAAGAGAAGCGTGCTGAGCCGCCACCCACCCCTTCGCCTGTCCTGCTGGGCTGAAGATCGGGGAGTGGTGTGTGCCTCTGTGCATGGGGAGGGTCACTCTAAAAAAAAAAGATCCCAAGCATCAGACCCCGAGAAAGGCCCCCTCCCCCTCGTCACACACGTCTCCACAGGCATCCCAATCGATCAAGCAGCCCTGGAAAGGTCTTTCGAGCCACTTGTGGAAAGTTGGAAGCCCGCCTCCCCTCAGGAAACTCCTTGTGGAACCCACCTCCCTCTCCCCTCTCCCCTCCCCGTCTCCCTCCCCACCCGCAGGGTGACCCACCCACCCCCTTCCAAAGTCAGAGGCACACTTACAGTTCCAGCTTTCTTCTCTTCCCCAGCGAAGAGTTCAGGGGCACAGCCTCTCCCGCAGGGCTAGCAGGCAGGCAGGCTGCCCCGGCCACCTTCCCCAGCCCTCGGCTGGCTCGGCACAGGCGCGCTCTCCCCACATTCACCCCGGGGTAACTCCCTCTCTCTCTGGCTTCCCCCTCGCCCAGCCCTCCGCAGCCGCTGCTCCAGAGCCAGGAGCGCCCAGCACCGCCCGCACCCACTCCTCTCTTTCTTCCTTCCTTTCTCTTCCTTCCTTCTTTCCTCCCCACCCCCGCTCTCCCTCACTCTCGCACACCACACACACACACACACACACACCCTCACACTCTGCAGAAGGGGAGAGAGAGAGGCTCCAACATGAAATTTATTATTGATTAAAAAAAAAAAAAAGACTTTCAAGACAATTTCAAGTTATTGTTTCTCTCTGGGGGGAAAAAAAACGCGCGCGAGAGCGAGCGAGCGAGAAGGGCTTCCCTCCCTCCCACCTTTTCCTCCCCCCGCTCCAAGCCCGGAACATAATGAAACGCTTTTGTGTAGCACTGAACAATACCAAACAAGTATTCTAATAAATAGCCACTTCCCCCCCCCCCCCACTCCCGTTCCGTCTCGATGGTGAATAGAATTGAGCAGTTGGTTTGAGAGCAGCTGGGACGCTGCTTGGAGGAGGGAGGTGGAGCAGGGTCCTTCCTTGCCCCCCCCCCCAGCCCCGCACCTCAGATGCACTTTCTCTTCCAACCTGAGTGATCGGCCTCCTTCCCCGCGTTCCCTCCTTGCTCCTCTCTCTCCACCTAGGCGCCTTCCATCGGGCGGTCGTGAAACCTGAGCTGCTCCATCTACCTGCGCGCTACAATTTGACCTGCTGCTGCCGCCAAGAAGAGGCTTCCTTGCCCTTCTTGGCCGGGCTGATTTCGGTTGGTTCAGGATCGCGGCTCCATTCACTTCCCGCGCCCGCCAATATGGCTCAGCACCGGGGATGCCCCTTGCCCTGGGCAGAGCGGATCTGCCCTGGCGCATCTCAGCGGCGCGAATGCACAGCTTGCTCTATCTCTCCGCGCAAGCGAGAAGGCTGCCGCACCTTTCCCGCCTCCTGTCTCACCCGCCCCGCGTTGATATTAGTCTGTTTTTCTCGCCTTTCTTCTTCTTTTCCCCCCTCTACCCCCCCATTCATTAGTTTTTCTGCTGACGGAGTCTTCCAGGGTCCCCCTAACATCTCTTTGGTGAAAGTCCTTTCCTAAGAGCTTTGGCACTGTTTGCAATAAGCTTCCACTGCAAGATGCTGGGAGGCGGGGGTATTTTCTTGCGGGGCAGGGTTTTCTTTCTTTCTTTTAAATAAACAAATAAATAAATAAATAAGTTTCTTTCCTTCAGATCTTTCTTGATCTTTCTTGTGGGTTCTCCCCCCTCTTTCCCCTGAAAGTGGGAAGGGTAGTCTCAAGGGAGGAGGACAAAATTGACACAAAACACCGATAAATCTGAAGGTAAAGAGGAGGATGGCCCGTTTTCCTTTTCTGCTCTGGGTAATTGTGTGCGTACATGTGTGAGCGTTTTCTTTGGCTCCTGGAGAACGAGATTATGGCAATTTGGGGCCAGTCCCGAAGCTAGATCTTGCTGTTACACAGGCGACCCTTGGAGACGGGGGGGGGGCGTGGGGAGAGAAACTCCTCCCCTTCATCCAGGTCAGGACTGCCTGGGTTGTCCACACAATCACTGCCCAGCAGAAGGGAGACGTTGCTGGCGGGGCGCGGGGCGGGGGCATGCTGGCAGCGCCGGAAACTCACTCTGTGTGCGCACGAGTGTGGGCTAACCCCTGAAGAGCAAAATCCGAACTGGAAGCGACAGCTTGTTTTGCGCAAGACAAAATTGCCCGCTTGCTTGCGAAGATTACAGCCGGCATCAGGCATCCTTCTGCCCCTGCAGCCCTCCCCTGCCTCCCCTCCCCCCCCCCCGGGAAAACTGACAAGCCAGGGTTAGATGATCGGATGCATTGCGCCTCTGTTTCCTTTTTCGTTGGCTACAGCTATATGAAAAACGGGGGTGTGGGTGGCGGGGCGACGGGACGGGAGTACCAAATCCAGTCGAAACGCCAAGGGCAGAAGCGGGTAGGGTTTATTCCCCGCTTGGCGGCTGCGGATCCATTGGCGGCTCCGCCAAAAGCGCTGCCCGGGACGCGGCTTCAGCCCCTCTCAAGGTACAGCCGCGCTCATTTGTCTCGTTCCTTCCGAGGTAGCGACTAGTCATTTCTTTCTCTCTTTTTTAAAGCCCAAGATCCCCTTTTGTCTCGAAACAGGAGGCGAACAGCCACCGAAACCGGTTCACTTGGAAGTAAGTGCCGTGGATTTCCATGGACCTTACCTCTAAGTAAGGCTGCGCAGGATCTGACCCGGAATCCTGGAGAAATCCTGACATATGGATCTACACGGAGGCGTTAAAAACCCTCGCGTGGCTCCCTGACAAGTGAAGGCCAGTTGTTTAAAAGCCCCTCCTCACCTCCCCATCCCAGCGGTGACTCTGTCTGGAAAGGAAATCCCACTGAAGTCAGTTGGTTTTCCTTCCAGCTAAACGCCCTTTCCTTGCAGCGTCATTTGCGGTTGGGACTCGCTCCTTCCTTGTGTTTATATTGCAACAAACCGAATCATTCGGGAACGCCGATCTCAAACGTGTGACTTACATTTTACACGCTCAGTAATGGAAAGAATGGGGATGGCATTACAGCGAGTTTTCCAGCCCTGCAAACATTTGAATGGTGTGTCTCTCCTCTCCACCGCCACCACCCCCGCTCCGCCGCCTCTCTTTTTGTAAAGCGGAGCAGCTGTCAGTCAGCTGGCTTTGACAACCTGCCACAATTTTTGTCACTTAATAGTGGGTGTTAGGCTAAGTGCAAAACACTCTGGCAAACAGATGTCAAACCTACATCTCATACAAACGTGGGTTGTGAAATTGAGTTTTAGCCCACACACTTTTAAAAAACCAACATTTTATTTTAAAGAGGTGCCAGTGTGTAAACTGTATACAAAACCGAGAGACATCCTGACGGTCTTCGCCGGCTGCTGCGCTTGTTATTGAAAGGGGGCGTACTGGGAAACCTGACCTCCAAATTATAGCGATGCCGTCTTACATTTCAAACAGGGAAACAGGAGAAGAACAGGGCTTGGGAGAGGCCGGTGCGCCCAAGACAAAGACGGTGCTTGGCGGGAAGGGACCGGAGCGGAGAGATCCTGACACAACCGCAGCGCGCTGAGCCCCAGCGCGCTGCGTGGCTTTCCAAGCGGCTGCGCGGCTACCCCTGGAAGGCACCGGGGAGGAGGCGGGGCGCGGGGGGGGGGGGTGGCGGCGGCCGCGGCAAAGGGGCAGGTATGAAATCGAGGCTTTGGGATCTACAGAGGGATCTCCCTGAGCAAAGGCGAAGCTGCTTTTCCAAGGGAGAGTAGCCCAAGTCTGGTTGTCTGTATCCGCGAAACACCGCAAAGGGACTCTCAGTTCCCTTTGATTTGAATGAAAGCGGGGCTGGCGCAACCCTTAGGCAGGCCGAGGTGGACCATCTCAATACGATTCAAAGGCAGCAGGCAGCGTCTCCTTTGTCGTTATTTTACCCTCCGGAGGGGGAGGGGCTGCAGTTTGCCTTTTCTGTCTCAGGAACATCGGTCTTCTTGAGTCGTCTGAAAGCCTGCGGTGGGCTTGTCAAGGGGTGCAAGAGAAGAGACAGGGAAGGCCGCTCCTTAGCGATCCGCCCCAAGCAGAAGAGGGGGCGGGAAGCAAAACAACAACAACCAAAAACCTAACCAATCAACCAAACAAAAAACCCAAAAAAACCCACCCGAGCCCCGCAAGAAGAACTGTGTGGCAGCCCTAGATTTCATTGCAAGGAATGAAAGCAGGCATTATTGGGCAGGCATCCCTCTCCCAAGGTTTCCGCGTGGGTTTTCAGCCCCTTGTTTTATATTCCCATTTTCTTTTCTAAACAAAAGAGAAATACCCACACACACACACAAAAAGAGTCACAAAGTTGACTGCGCCGGGATCATTCGTTCTCAACTCACCCGAGCTCTGTCTGTGTTCATACAGGGGCGGGGGGGAGGGATTTTGCTAGTGATAATTCTACCCCAGTTTTGTTATGAATAAATACGCAGTAAGGAATGAGCGAGGCTAGAGAAGCATTTAAAATAGATTATCTACCAATTGCGATCTGCATTCAACCTTAGGTGAAGATCCTACATACGAGCTACTCGGAATACATTCAGGGGCCAAAGGAACTCTTGGACTTCTCTCAGCTATAATGTTGGGCACATATTTGAAATATGTAGATAATTGTATTTTACCTTTCTTCTCGCTAGGAGTTTTATATGATGCGAAGTTAACAGTGGACTCTGCGGAGACATTATAATATCTCATTTTCTGGCTCGGAAAGGATTTCACTGTTAAGTTCTTAGTTTCCTAGGATCTTACCATACTTCCGTTTTATTTTTATTTTTGAAAATAAAATAAAATCTCTGGAACATCAGATTGTAAGTTTTCAACCAGGCATTGGACTGGGGAAAAAAAAAAAACCTTCGAAAAAGTGAAAAATTACCAGACATTATGTTCATGCTTTTAAGGGGAGGGAGAGGAAGGGGAGTTTGGCCCGTCTGATTCATTATTTAATAAGTCAAAACAGATCTCATTGCAAAAATAATGCTCCCAAAGAAGGTTAGCTAGTAATATACATTCACAAATAGATCTTTTTTCAATAAAGGTAAGTCACCAGAATGAGACACCTGAAATTATTCTGGACAACCTTTTATTTGGAGCGCTTTTTAGGAACCCCTCATTGTTTTTCCAGGTAAATGATCGAGGGTCGCAGCCATTTTGAAGAGATGTGTGTGCTTTTGCTGCACGACTTAAATTCCTTTTAGATCCGGAACTGTAGGCTCCCAGAATAAGGGCAACATTTCCACCATCTAGTGGTGGTGTGATTTCTGGCCCCAAAGAAGCAGCAGTCGGCCAGTTAAAATGTATTAAAATATTAAATATTAAAGTGTATTAAAAAGATGCATTTTGTATGTTAGGGTCTCTCTAGCATAACATTATGATTTGCTTCTTGTGTTGGTAACCCCCCCCCCTTACTCCTCCTCCTAACTTTTCCACACTTGGTGCTCCACTCTTCCTTACCATTGATTCACTGACACAATTTTGCAGCATTATTCCATTTGTGTGAAGGGTGGTGCCTTTTCCAAATTGTGTCTCTTCACCAACATCAATATTGTCCCAGACCAGAACTGTTACAAACCCTAACAGTATCTTATTACGGCCTGCAATAACTTCTAATTGAGCAAGACTTGTGTTATGAGAAACCACTGTAGCCCTGGATACACAATTACTAAAATGAAATAAAGAAATAACTTGAGACTATCCTGTCAACTGTCCCGCTGCCAATCCAAGGCACTTCAAAGTGTCTGCTTTGACCTTTTGATGCAAGGGAAACAATAGCCTTGTCCAGGTCTTATCAAAACTGGGTACAGTGGACCCAGCAAAAGAGTGAACAAGACTGACTAAGGAGCACCTCTGCACTAGCCATGCCCCCTCCTCTCCCCAGGTGCAACCATGGTCTAAAGGTTTTAGGAGAACATCTTGTATTATTTATTTATTTATATTAATACAGAATTTATATTTCACTTTTCCTCCAAAGAGCCCAGAGTGGTCTACATGGTTATGTTTATCCTCCCAACAACCCGGTGAGTAGATAGGCTGAGATAAGTGACTGACCTAGAGTCACCCCGTGAGTTTCATGGCTGAGTGGGGATTTGAACTTGGGCCTTTGCAATCCTAGTCCAATGGTCTAGTCCAACTGAGGGTCATTGACAGTACAATTTTCAGTACACTGTCAGTACAACTTTCCTCTTCAGGCATTTATTAAATCAGTGCACGCCAATACAGGACAAGTGGGATTGTGCCACGAGCCACATCCCACGCCTGCACACTCCTTAGTCATGCTATCTGCTCTCTCCACTTGTCTGCAATCAACTGCTGTACATAGGCAGACAAGGGTGTGTGGCTAAGGTGTGCGCCAGCATGGGGTGTGGTTAGTGGCACACTCCTACTTGTCCTGTGCACTGTTTTGATAAGGCCTTAACAGCGTCTTGTACTGACAATACCAATTACATCAATGTCCTTTGAAAATTGTGAAGTGTTGTGGCCCCATAGTATATGAATAATCACTTTTTATGCCATGTTTCTATCTATGAGGTTTTCCTGTATATCAAATTAAAAGTTAGCATCATCACTGAAAGCATTAATACCTATCCTGTTAGACAAGTTGGGTGTACTAGCTTGCTGCATACATTAGCTATACATATACTAATTTGCTTGAATGCTGCTAAATAAGGAAAAGATGATGATTTTTCCCCTTAAAGAACTTGCAGTTGTAACTGTTCTTACAGAAATTATTCTGAAATGTCCATGGATTGATTCTCTGACTAATTATTATTATTATTTATTATTTATTCGATTTCTATTCCGCCCTTCCAAAAATGGCTCAGGGTGGTTTACACAGAGAAATAAATAAATAAGATAAGATGGATCCCTGTCCCCAAAGGACTCACAATCTAAAAAGAAACATAAGATAGACACCAGCAACAGTCACTGGAAGTACTGTGCTGGGGGTGGATAGGGCCAGTTACTCTACCCCTGCTAAATAAAGAGAATCTCCAAGTTAAAAGGTGCCTCTTTGCCAAGTTAGCAGGGGTCGCATAGTTCACATGCATGGAGTGAAAATGGAGCTCACGTTAGGTACTGTGTCTGTTGTTGCTGGTAGAAAAGGAGGAGCCAAGTGATGTTTTGCCCTAAGAATTATATCCCAACAGTACATTCTTTGATCGTTGCATAGTTTCTTATAGCAGGCTAAATGGAGGAAATTTTGGTATATATGCAGTTGACAGATGAAGCCTCAAGGCTCTAGGAGCAATTCCCCCACCCCCCCTAAAGTGATATCTGAAAAGCAAGATTTATTCCACACATGTTATACACATTTTGAACTTCTCCACGATGCTGCCACAAATTATTTTAGTGCATTGTAGATCTCTTCTAGTCACCTTGAACCCTCAGGGGCTCAAACTAGGCAAAATGTGTTAAAGTTATAGTCCCAGACCCTCGCACTAACTGGGCACAAAATTTGATTCTAGGGCTCTTCCTCAGTGTAGGAAATGTTGTGGAGAGCTTTTAACTCAAGGCCAGGGGAGTGGGGTTATTGGCTACAAAAATATTGGAGAGATTATGTAGTTCCTGGGAGAGTTGCCACAAAACACACAGTAATGGGTCTTGCCTAATGGCCTGTGTCCTTATTGGGCATGAACCATAAGCAGAGGGTACACAATTAAATTTCCTGTGTTTCTGTTAAAATCTAAATGTATGAAACACAACAAAAACATCAAAATCACCCAAATCCTAGCAAGCAAGCAAGCAAGCAAGCAAGCAAGCAAGCAAGCAAGCAAGCAAGCATCTTGTTAATGCATCAGTAGTTAGTTTAACTTCATTTGTAAAAGAAAATGGGTCCGATGCCATTCCACTCCAGTCCTAAATCTTCTTCCAAGTCATGGAAATTAGTGTGAGAGAATGCAAAGAAAAGTGCTGAGGATCACAGTGAGAGGATAGATATATAGTAAAAGTCTGAGTCTCACCATGTTTCCTTGGCCATTTCACACATTCCATAGATGTAATGCAGATCAGACTCAATGCAGATCTGCAAACAATCATGGCTTGTACTTATATGATAACATGTTTGCAACCATGTGTTTGTAACAATCGTATGTTAAACTTCTAGGTGTTTAGTTAAGTATACCTAGGAGCTGATATCATTCCATTCCAAGGGGATGTGAAATGAATCCATTACTGTTGTCCAGCCATACCTCAGAGACTATTATATTATTTTCCTTGGGATTATGGGCCATCTAGGAGCATATTATTCATTTCTAATTTCCCCCTCTCCCTACCACACATGTATATTCCAAAGGTCTCTGGTGGGTATAACTAATCCTGTTTTCCGTAATAAGTCAACATTCCCATAAAAGATTAGGGCTTATTCATAAGATATTGAAAGAAAGATTTAAATACCTTCCCTTGTGAGCCTGACTCCCTGTCCTTCAATACACTGGAATTAAGCAGTTCTAATCATCAGGTTCAAGATGGATTTGGCCTGAGCTATGCAATTTTGATCAAGCTTGGCAGTTTTATGAAGTCCAGCAATGAAGTCCAGTGACAGTCTGACTCTTTTAAAATTGCTTGGGAGTATAGATTTGAGTCTTCTCTAACTGCAGTGTCATCAGCGGGGTGGGGAGAGGCAGCACATGTCTCATAGGGGTTGTTGCTGCCCTTGAAGCACCGCTTTGGGAAGCATTACAAACAATGGGCCTGGAGACTGGCTGTAAAATTGAAATTAAAACAAAGGCTATCAGGGCTTTATGATTTAGGGGCAAGATTCACATTTCTGCCTGCAATAAGGTAGCTGAAAGCCTGAAACTGAAACTCTGATTTGACCTTACAATATCATTTTTGTTCTTTGGCCTTTGATGAGACAGATTACACCAAATAAACGAGTCAAGGATATGTTCCAAATAATGTTACTGGAGAAGGGGAAAGAGGAACAAACAGGATCACCAGTTTATGTAACTGTAGTCAACAGAATAGCCCTGATCCAAGGAAATCTAAGAGGTCATTCACAAAATCCCAGGTTTGGGGGCTGCACGTGTGCTCCCAATTTTCGGTTGTATGGAAACAAGGTAAATGGAAAACCTGGGTAGAAGTGATTATGTGGAAGCAAGGTAGGTAGTTTTTCTTCTTACCTTGCTTCCACACAACTGAAAACTGGGAGCACACAGAGCTCCCAAACCCGGGTAGAATGCAATTTTTGATTGTGCGAATGACAGAGTTCTTGATTGTAGCTAGGGAAGAGGGGGCCTTTGTTCACCCCTCTCCCTGGCAGACCCTCTGAGTGAGGGAGGTAATGAAGAAAAGAGGGAGGGGTGGATCTGGGGGGGGCCCTCAGGATCTGGAGGGCCTGGGTTATTTGAACCCACCGTCCGCTCAATTATAGCGACACCCCTGGTGAATGACCTATAAGTGTTACTGAAACCAATGGAGCAAGCCAGTTGCCACTAACTTCATCTGCTCAGTTGGGAACTACTTCTTTGGACATTTCTGTCCAAGAAGGAGAAATTCAGCTGCAATAAAATAATGCTTGGAATACAAAAGAACTAACAGCTCTGGCAGGGGAAGGTATCAAACAGGCCAGGTGTATGGAAAGAATTGAATTTAAGAGGACTGGAGAAAGCTAGTGACTTACATATAAAAACACACAAACAGAGCTATCCTTAGTGTGATGTGCATGATGCTGACTGAGAACAATAGATATACTGGAATAACAGTTTAGTATTTATATAGCACTTTCTGAGTGTTCAAAATGGTGTAGCAATTATTACAGCAGGCCAATAAAACAGACCATTTTAGTATCCCCCATATTGTACATGAAGGACAATAGTTGGCGAATACATGACTGAGAATTAAGGACTTCCAAGTCCATAGCGTAACTCTTAGTTTCTGAGCGATACTATTTATTACGTATATTTAAAAAAATGTTAGTTGCCTTAGGGCCATCATATAAAAACACAGCATATAAATTAAAAGATAGATAAGTAATTGCACTGGGCTAAAAAAAATCTGTGCCAAGAAAATCTCAGTTCCGCAACCAATCAAGCCTATCTGTACAAGCATATGTGACTACAGCAGGCATTTTCCATACACCGTCAAATGTGTCTTCACAGTGATAAAAGGTTAGACTTACTGTCTTTTAAAAATGAAATCTGAGATTCTCAGAAGCTGAATCCTGCACCAAATGCAATGTGGGCTGCTGTGGAACAGCAGCATACATATATGGGCCATTCATATAATCTACCAGGTGGGATGGGGGAAGGCCCATTCCCAAGCCGTACCTTCTCCTCCATATGATAGTAGCTATCCTGGTGGGAGTGTGCTCCGTGCTCCCATATGATCAGCTCTGCTCCATGCAACATGGGGCAGGGCAGATTGCTCAGAGGCCGGGATTCATTGCCCCGCCCCCGGGAAACCCCACAATGCATGTGCATGATGGATTGTGGGGATCCCCACAGTGACAGGCAGGCACCTGTCAGCAGAGGTGCGCCTACGTAATTTTGAAGCCTGGACCTAAAGGCCTTTGGAGGTCCCCCCTCCCCTGCAAATTAAGTATCATCATGTTCGGCCGGGCAACCACACCACCTGGGACAGATGAAAGAGGATTTGGCAGCCCCCAGGGGTTGTGGAGGCCCTGGACTTTGGCCCGGAAGTCCAGAGGTAAGAGCACCTCTGCCTGTCAGTGTTGCAATGTCAGCTGAAAGCAGCCAGTGCTGACACATGGGCAGGTAAATGGGGTACTTGCTCCCTTAACCTCGCTTGAGAGACAGGCTCCCTAGGTGAGTTTGCCCCCAAGGTGCCACTGGAAGCTGTGTGCCTCCCGGCGGTTCTCATGGGCAGGCCGGCCTGGTCTTGGCTGCTTGTGAGAACAGCCTCATAGGGTTGTGTACATGGAAAGTTAGTCATGATTAAGCACTATTGAGACTGATGAGACAAGTTAAAGGGACTTGCTAGTCACAACTAACTTCAATGGGACTTAGTCATGACTGACTTTGTTTGTAAATAACCTATAGTCTAAGGCACAGAGGTTTTTCCTTGTTGAAGCAACTGCATGTGCATGGAGTATAGTTGATATCTGTGCATGTTTTAAAGACTTTTTGCCCACACAATCTCTATGGTGAGTCGCAATTTAAACCTAATACAAGTTGAAAAACAAACCAGAATAAAGCACCTTTAACGTTTAATTCTTGTAATCAAAATCTGCTCCAGATAAAATGGCTTTGTAAAGCTTCCAAAAATGCTCAGTTCAGGCTTAGGGGAGGTTTTTTAAAAAACGGATCAGGGAAAATGGACCAGCAGATGGATAGCTTCTAGGACTATCTTTCTGCACTGACTTTGTTTTTCAAATGTTCAGTTCAAGCTTTAGTTGCTGGGATGAAGCAGGTGGCTCTAAAGCATCCAAGGGTCCAAGGTATCTAAGGGTCCAGGCCATTTCACTGTCCAGAATGTAGCATTGTTGTTGTTTCATTCCCAGAAACCTTTAAACTTTGTTAGCGAACAACACTGCCCCACATCTTATCTATCACAATATGAACATTTGAACACTTTATTTTAAAAGTGTTATGTTTTCTATGTAAAACCCTTTGACTTTTTAAATGCCTGCTCAAGTCACCATTTGCCAATAAGTATCCTTGAACCCCATTCATGAACATATTTTACTGTTGCATTAGTAGTGGAGGCCTTGTCACATCAGAGAGAAGTATCCTCTTCTGATTCACACTAGTAGGACTGCAGTGTTTTCCAGGGTAACGATGCAGTTGGCACAGGAGACAATTAGCATTTCTGTATTCTTCTTCCTAATAGTATGAATAATTTTTCTGGGCTTCTGTGTTGCTAACTCTGCCACCGATTAACCAAAGCTACAGCTGATTATTTTGTACAAATAGTCTATGAATCCATGAATTTATTTAACTGATTTGAACCCTTTGAACCCTTTGGATGATTTATAGGAACACAAGGAGGAGATGGGGCAATAAGTTTGAATGAGTATTTCCAAAGCTTAGGAGACATTCAGGGGGAGAGTTGTGCATCTTTTGCCCTTACACATCTCTCTCTGTGCAGGCTTGAGTAAAAGCTTCTGCTGTGCACCCCCACCCCCCGCTTAAACCCTTAACACATCTTAAGGTAAAACCCAAGTCATATGGGTAGCTTGCTCATATTGAAATCTTGATTCTAATGATATGAGTAGCTGTTATATAATGATCTGTACATATGGTATCCCAGCAGTATCTTCTTCAAGGCAGATGAACTATAATGCATGTCAGGTCAGATATCTTTTTAAGCAGATTACTATTTTCTAATAGGTAATATCAGAAAAAGTATTGACACTTTTGAACTTTGGTGCTGGAGAAGACTTTTGAGGATACCGTGGACAGCCAGGAAAACAAACAAATGGATCATAGAACAGATCAATCCAGAATTGTTACTCGAGGCACAAATGACCAAGCTCAAACTATCATACTTCGGACACATTATGTGAAAACCCAGCTCCCTTGAAAAGTCCATAATGCTGGGAAAAGTTGAAGGAAAGAGAAGAAGAGGATGACCAGCAGCAAGGTGAATAGATTCAATTATGACAGCAATGAATGCACCACTGAGAGACCTTAAAGGCCAAGTTGAAGACAGATCATCCTGGAGAGAATCTATGTATGTGGTCACTAAGAGTTAACACTGACTTGACAGCAATCAGTCAATCAATCAATATCAGTTTGTGGTAATGTGTTGCTCATTTCAATTTCCCCCTCAAATTTGTACCACCCTTCAAGAGAAAAAAATGAGAAATATGTTGACACAAGCTCACATTACTGATATAATGCTTAAACAGAGAAATTTGAAAATCTGCTATAACTCCTTGAAAGGCTCCCTAAGGGGGAAAAAAACCAACATTTACATTGTTTTAAAATATGTTCTTTAAAAACCAGTAATTGTGAGTGCTTGCTCATGTTATAGCTGTATAAGCCACTTAAAGCAATGAAACTGGCCCTGTGTGAATACAGATTCTTATTTTATGAAGCACTAAGAGTATAGTTTATACAGAAATGAAATAAGACCTCTTTTGAATAAAACAATCTGCATAAATGCTTAAAGAAAGCCTATAATTATGATAAAAATGTTGCTCAAAGTTAAAATTATGAAGCAATCAAGATTTATAAACATTCTCTCATCAACTTTTAATCATGATTTTACTTTCATATACAAACTGTATATGGAACAGCATATAACAATATACTCATTGGGTTGGATTCACACATTTACTTATCATGCCAAAGTCAATGAGTTTTCCTAGGCATGTTATCTCTTCCTCACAACATATAAGGAGCATACATGAAAGAGATAATTCCCAATCATTTCTGTATAACACAGACAATACCATGCCACCGCAAAGCAGCCCTGTATGCATTGGCACTAAATAATGACAGCCATTAATTTTGGTGTGGTAGAGACTTCTGCAAACACTACACTTAATTTCATCAATTTGGGAACCAATCCTGTAGAAAGGTTTCAGTGAGGGAATATGAGGGAGTAACAGATGTAGCCTAGTGCAGGTGCTTTGGTTGAGGTGGTGATAGGAGGAGTTTTCCAAGAATGTGCTGCTCATTATCTTGTGGTAAAGGAACTTTGATGAAACTCAGGTAACTTCAGGGGAAACATTTTATGTGAAATGCTCTATCTGGGGTAGGAGTTGCTCTGACACCCTATTTACAGTGTCACAGTAAAAACTAAATCTTCAATATTTAAAAACACACAGAGCCTGAACCAGGGCAGAGCTATAATCGAGCAGATGCAGATTCCTGCTCTGCCTCCAGTTCCACCTCACTCCCCTCTCCTCCTTTGCCAGCCAGCTGGCCAACCACTCCTGCTGGTGCTGCACTCCTGCACTCCACTGCACTGGTCCAGCCAGTTGCCACACCAGCTTTCTCCCCCATTCCCAGTGGTGTGTGGTGCTTCTGCAGCCCACCACCACTTCCCAGCTGCTCAGGTTCTGACCCTGAAGCAGCTGGGAATGAGGGCATATGTGCAGTCTTGGGGACAGAGCTAGCTGGAGGATGGTGCGTGAGTGGTAGGAGGGGCCACTGTCAGGAGAGCTATCAGAACCCCATCACTGCCACCACCAGGTAGGGAGCAGGGTAGGAAGTGTAATGGCGGCAGTGCCACTGCTGTGTGTGTGTGTGTGCCCGTGAGAACACAGGCCGCTTATGCATTTGCTAAACCCCTGGCATGATGTCTTTCCTCAACAGCCCAATGCCCACTCAGTGCATTTACTTCATGGAGGGCAGATAATCTGAACTGCCACTATACGCATGTTCAAAATACCAGTTTAAATGGATCACATAAAGTGGACAGATTGCTCTGTTTGGATGGTCTAGTTACACGTGCAATAAAGGAATGTTCCTGGAGAGTGCTTTGGGACATCTGCAAAAGACATCACAAAGGCATGCTATCAGCACATCCATCTTTTAATAATGGAGGCTGGAAATATATCATCTGGATATAAGGAAGGAATGACAGTGCAAAAATAAAGAAACATAGTAGTCAAAGCAAGGCTAGGACATGTAAACAATTTTTGTGTGTATGACAAGGAGTCAGGATGGTGGCAGAGAGGAGTTGATTGGTTGAGCTCAGAAGTCTTTCAAGTAGAATTCCCAGTAAAAGGGAAGATAGGACCAGTTGGTCATCACAGGGTCTCTATTTTAATTGAGTGAGCCAGTTGAGGGGAGAGGGAAATAAAAGCCAAACTAGCCCATGACTAGTGTAAAAACTGATTAATTTGCTCCAATATCTTTTACTCAACAGCACAGAAATTTAGGGTATTTGTACAAGGCTTTTCCTAGATTTTTCATTCCTCTAGGAATTGAATATTGGCTCACAGATATTTATATTGGCTAATAACAACAACAAATAATAATAATAAATAATTATTTATTTCTTAACTGCCCCATAACAAATTGTTCTCTGGGTGGCTCACAACACAACATTCAAACATCCAATAAAAACACACAAAACACATCAAATCATGGCACACCAAAAAAAAAACCCCAAACAAACCACAATACAAAACAATTTAAAAACTTTTTTTAAAAAGTCAGTTAAAAATTTAATTTAAAGAAGTCTAAGTGAACAGAAAGGTCTTCACTTGGCCTCTAAAAGAACAAAGTGATTGGTGTCAGGTGAGCCTCACTGGGGAGGCTGTTCCATAAATGAGATGTGACTACCAAAAAGGCCCTCTCCCTAGAAGCCACCCACCTAACCTATCTGACAGGGGTACTTGGAGCTGCTAAGAAGATCTCAAGGTCCGAGTCAGAACATATGGGGCAAGGTGCTCTCTCATGTAACACAGTCCTGAGCCATTTAGGGCTTTAAAGGTTAAAGCCAGCACTTTGATTTGAGCCCAGAAATGGACTGGGAGCCAGTGCAGCTGATGAAGCACTGATGTAATATAATCAAAGCGCCTAGTCCCAGTAAATATATTTAGATTTGAGAGATAGGTGAATGAGAGAGCTAGCTACATAGATGTGGTAGGCTGTGACAGCCTTACCCATCATAATTGAGTCCATTGACATGGACTCTTGGGCTTGTCCGAGATCCCTGGCCACTGTCAATCAAAGACCTGCTTTGAACTCTGTATAAAAGATGTTAAGTCCTGTTAATCAAGTTATAGTTGCAATGGAACATTATTTTATTTCTTTGCTTTGCATGGAAAAATAAACATTTTTATAAATTATTTTGAATATGGAATCTTGGATTCCTTGATGCAGAATTTAGATGATTTTTCAGTGCACACGATTCTATACTGGGGAGGTCCGGTTATGGTTACCACTGGCCCATTTCATGACTACCCAGGACCAGGCCTTCTCTGTGGCTGCCTTGGGTTGCTCCCTGTTAAAATCAGAGTTTTTTCATCTCTGGCTGTTTTTAAAAAGACCCTTAAGATACACCTGCTTTCTCAGGCTTTTAATTAATTGTAATTGGTTTTCTATGATAATTGTTTTAATCAATTATTAATTATTCTGTTTTTATATTTGTTGTATTCTAATGTTGCTAGACAGCCCGATTTCAGGGTAGCCCACCCCTCTGTGTAACTGTACTAACTATATGGGACTGTGGGATCATGGTCTCCATATTAGATGCTGCAATTCATGGGCTCATGAACTTTTCACCTGCCTTGGTTTAGCAAGACCGTTCAGCATGTTGCTCAACTTGAGCAAAGCATGGGGTACCTGCCCCAAAGTCAGAACAGCTATCCTATCTCTCTCTCTTTCACAAGAGAAGGTAGTAGCTGGTAAGCAGACTCCATTTAAAAAGGCAAATTGATCAAGGGAAGAAACTCTCCCTGCTAATATAGATAACAGTGGAGCACTCCTTGAGATACACACAGATATGTGGTGCATTTCCCAATCCATTCTAAAGTAACAATTTAGCTGGCAAGGACTCAGGGAAATGAGCACATCAAAACTGGGGATGTGTAATCTTGTACACCTAGGGACATTCTTTTCTCTAGATAGTCAGTCCAGCACAGCTCTATTCAATATTGTCATGGCTCAGACCTCTGAGTCAGAAGAGTCAGAGGAGGAGCGGGAGGACTTGATTGAGAGAGCAGGCTCAGAAGCACAGCAGGAGGACTTGGCTGTGAGAACAAACTCTGAAGCTGAGGTGGAACAGCAGCAGAGAGGGGAATCTGGACAGCTAACAGAGATGAGGGCTGAGGAGACTGATCAGGAGGAAGCTGGAATTTCACCTGTGTTAAGAAGACGTCTCAAGAGAAAGGCTCAGTGGGAGACACGCAGGCGCAAGATCACACAGGAGAGGAAATAGAAATGCTGAGTCAGGAAAGCCTGACTGGCTGCCAGTTATCTCGAGCCCTATATCAAGCAGATGCTGTTCATGAGTCAGTACTGTCAGCAACGTTGTTTTCCACAGACAGTGTTCCTCATACTTTAATTGTCCAACCTTTCTTGTTTCAACCTGTCCTAGTTCTGTTCCTTCCTTGCTCCTTTATTTCAGTTATCGTAGAGGGGGGTACCTACTTTAGTTTTAAGGGACTTTATTTTGGTTTATACTACTTTATCTTCATGAGTCATTTTTTTTCGATTTGGTTCGTGCAGCTAAGCTGCTACTCTTATCTATAGAATTTTCCATCTTGACTCGCAGAAGTGGAGCTGGAGGGATTGTAAATCCTGTTGGGTCAGCAGTGTCAACAGATTTACGACAAATATGCACCACACATCTCCACAAATTTACCCTTGCTTTGTTGGGCAAGACCCACTCAACCAGATTATGCTCAATTAGCAATGAGTTCTTTGTCTGTCATGGAATATACTACTGTCTGAGTAGACAGCATAGCTTAGAAACTGCCTCAGGGCATGTTTATCTACCTTTAGGTATATCTGCCTTTTGCCAAAGCACATGTTTTTGGAATCTGCTTGGATCACTGTCCTATGGACTCTCATATAACCCCTGCTAACTTGGCAAAGAGGCACCTATTAACATGGCGATTCTCTTTATTTAGCAGAGGGAGAGTAACTGGCCCTATCGACTCCCAGCACAGTACCTCCAGTGACTGTTGCTGGTGTCTATCTTACGTTTCTTTTAGATTGTGAGCCCTTTGGGGACAGGGATCTATCTATCTATCTATCTATCTATCTATCTATCTATCTATCTATCTATCTATCTATCTATCTATCTATTATTTCTCTGTGTAAACCACCCTGAGTCATTTTTGGAAGGGCAGTATAGAAATCAAATTAATAATAATAATAATAATAATAATAATAATAATAATAATAATAATAATAATAAATTAATAATATTGGTGAGTGCTAGCCCTTCATTCCTTGCCTCTCTTCCTCACATTTCTGCCTGTTTCCCACGAGAAGAGGCGAACTAATGTGTAATGAATGCACAAACCTAACCAGGGAAGGATAGGTAAATTAATCTCTTGCCCTTCTCTGCTGAGACCTGCTAGATATTTATATTCCATCATGGTTCCCAAGCTAAGAAGAGCCTTGACATTAGTTAGATATAATATTTTACCTACAGCTGTTCTTGAAGGCAAATTCAAGAAGGTTCCTTATGGGGCCAGGGTTTGCCCGTGTGGAGCTGGGGTTGTTGAATCTTCTGCTCATGTTCTATTGTACTGCCCATATTACAGAGATGCTCGGGCTCAATTAATCTTACCATTGCTGTCAAAATATCTAGGGCGCTCAGATGCTTTCTGTTTGTAAATTTTATTGTCTGATAATGATGATGCCATTTCTTTAAATGTTGCAAAATATTGTTTGCTGTCTGCAAACTATGGCCTAAGTTAGTGGGATTGTCGTTATTTTAAGCTTTCTTAATGTTTTAGATGATTGTTTGGCATCTATTGCTGTTATTACTGTCTGGTTATTGACTGTATTTTTAAAATAATAGTATCTGATCCTTGATTGTAAAATATATCTATCTCTCTCCCTTCTAAGCCTCCTCGCCCCTGCTCTCTTTCCAGCCTCCATGCTTTCAAGCACTTTCCACAGCAAGCCTTAAGCCAGACTCTGGTCTAAACACCTTAGCCAAGCTGAGTGATCTCTAATTAGGACTTCAAGCTGAATTATTTCCAGCCATATTCTTGATTAGAATATTAGTTAAGATTTATTGCCTTGCCTAATTGAAGTTTGCATTCTGTGAGTGTCAGGAGTCAAAATTAACTTGACGGCACACTTTACCTTTACCCCCATATACCCTTACTAAAAGAAGCTATTCATATGCTCAGGCAAAACCAGGCTAAGGAAGCCCAGCCTGGTTTTGCCTGCATGTGTGCACTGCTGGTCTTGGGCCCAATCCTGGCAGAAGCTTGGCAGCAAACCTGCCTAGGCAGACACTCTCCAAAACAAGGTTAGAGAGTGAGCACTCTCCGAATCCCGTTTCTGTGATTATCTGCCAGCCGTGGCTGCTTGCAGCCAACTTTGGCAGACTGAGGAGATCCCAGGCAGTTTTGGGGAGGGGAGGGGGGATCCCCATAAGGCACCACACACTTGCTCTGTGCATTATTGGAGCCCTGGAGGGTGGGACAATGTGGGGTGACATGTTCTTGCACCCCGGCTCTCCGAGCTACCGGCCATAGCTGGTAGTCAACTGGGTGGGTGATCTGTCCACCGAAGAGGACACCTTCAATTGTCTGCGTGGAGGTAAGCTCTTTAGGGCTTCTTCCCTGCTAACCCTCTTGCCTTTTCTCACTGCTTGTGAGAAAGGGCTCAAACAGTTGTACTGTATTTCTGCCTCTTCATGTTTTCCATGACACCAGACTTGTTCACATTTGATACTGGAACCAAACTGCTCCCTCTAGCCAAACTAATTTCCCCACTCTAAACCAAAAGCACGATTGAGGTGTTTAGCCAGCAGCTTGGGGCAGTTCTGGTAACACTAACGCCTAGCGATGCACATGCCAGGCAGTGTAGAAATATGATAAATAGGGAAGGGGCCAAATTATCTTATAAATCAGCAAGAAGCTCCATGTGATGTACATTATCTGAAACCAAAACTTATACAGATGTTTTACTCTTTGCATAGCTTGGCATTATGGAATATGGCTCTTTTACCTTTGAAAAGATGAAAATTAAGATTATGCTTCCCACACCAGCTGTGTGGTTAAATAATCTGTGTTTGCATGAAAAACATAAATGTAAGCATCAAACCAAATATTGAATATACTCAAATCAGGTTGAAAATGGAGACATATGAGCTTTATTGCCAAACTAAGAGCTTTGCATTCATTTGTTGAGGTTTTTTGATTTTTTTTAAGAAAACCAGCAATATTTGTTAAGAGCTTTGAAAGCATAATTGTGCTGAAACATCCGCTTCATTCTTACATAGAAATATGTGCATCTCTCTAAATATTTTCCATGTGCTAAAATATTTCATTCTAGCCCTGTTGTTATAGAGAGCATTTAGTAAAAGCTTTCCTGCGATTTGTCAGTTGTGTTGGTGGTGGTCACTTTGTATTCACAGTAGATCTGTAGGCAAGACTGAAAAGTGTGGAACTTATTGATAAGTGCTGATAAGGAAAAAGTATCTCTTGAGGCAATTCACATGATTGCCCCAGGTGGGTGGGCATGGCTCCAGGGGAAGTCTGCTTTCACCTTCCTTTCCCCCAAACAACCAAGCAGGTCCTCTTTGATGCACCTCCCACACGCCCATATGGGCAGCTCTGCTCCATGCAGCTCCATGAAGCATGGAGCAGGGCAGAGGGATCCGGGGCTGGAACTTGTTGTTCCAGCCTCCAGGTATCCCTCAATGCAACGTGCAGCATACACATTGCACTGGGGATTTCCCCCTCAGACGGGCATTCTATGCGCCCGTCTCTGTGACTCCTTGGGCTGCACGCAAGCCAAGGTGTCACATGATACTTGGTAGCTGGGGTAAGGGTGTGCAAGCACTCTTAACCTCAGCTAAAAGCCGGGTTCATTAAGGGGGTTAGGAGGGCAGGGCGCAGAGGGATTTGCAAGCATCCTGCCACTTTTCATGACCAGCCTAACCTGCTTGGGGTAGCCAGGCAGGGTTAGGCTGGTTGTGGGAACAGTCTCATTGTATTGATCAGTGACACTTCACTGTAACTGTTAGTCACAGAGAATTCCTGGACTAATTCAACACTTGCTGTCAGGTAGTCACAGCTGAGGAAATACAGACCTTTCAACATAGTACTTTGGAATGGGGGTGGGGGTGGAATTCCATATAGACCTAGAAAAATAACCTGCAGATGTCACACAGCTGACAAAAAAAGGGACACACAAAAAATTTGTCCACTGATTAGTGTTTGGTTGGTATATCTTTAAGATAGGCAGAACCAGAGGTTTTTATGCAAAACTCTAATTTCCTGAACCACTCATAAGCAATTATTGACATCAGTCACACCATCAAACATGGCTTCATTTTTTTTTCTAAAATGAAAGGTACTGGGGCTGAAGACTGCCTGATCTCTGACCTGAAAACTGTTTCGCTAATTATAGATGTGTGAAGATAGATTGTGCTTTATCAACAATGAGATAAAGGTACTTTGCTCATGCCCCGTTCCTGTATTATGACTTGCGAGATCCAGAGCTGAAGATTGGCATTGGCATTGAAAACAGGTTTTGTAGAACCCTGGCTAAAATCTATGTTTTAGCAGTGAATAAGGAGATTCTTTCATCATAAACATCTGGTAGCAGGAAGATGGGCAAAAAAAGTTAATAGTTGACATTAACAATGGTATCACTGTGCATCCTTTAATTCAGCTAAATCAAGTGGTGACCCTTTCTGATCCCATTGGTTGTCTTGCCTCCTGATTTCTGGGTTTGGCCACAATGACAGTTTCCAGGATCCTTTGAGGAGACTGCATGTCTGCTACATCAGTGTAGTGCAGGCAAGTCTTTAAGAAGTGTTAAAACAGACCACACTACAGTTACCACTGATGTGGCTGAAGCACACAGAAGGTTGTTCACAGAAGCAAGACTATTTTCTACATACCATGTTGGTATTTTGGAATCAGTTTCAGCATGTATTTAAAAATCCATTATTAAAGCTGTAATCAGCTAATCACTGATTAAAACTTGTAGTCCTGTTAAGTACATATTTATGGAAGGGCATGAGTAGATAGTGTTATGGTTTGTGATCTAGTGCTTCATCTATTGAAGTAAAAGGCAGTTCCTTTCATTTCATTTCATGGGGTTGCAATGAGCCATTTAGTGATCAGAAGCAATGCAGTGTGAAACACCCCACCTTGAATGTTTCCAGACATTCCTTATAATGTATTTCTCTCTCAAACCTCTGTTCTTCATTGACAAGACAAGAAGCACATAAGTTAGCTCTTTACATTTTTGTTAAAAAGTCTCTTTCTCTTGCACTCTAGTGACTTCTCCTGACTTTTCTTCTCTACTCTGACAGCGTTGTTTTAGTTATAGTTCACAAAAATTCCAGATCATAACCTTACAGTTTGTGCACGAACAGGGGCAGAGTGCAACTGTTCTTCCAGAAAAACAAAGCCCAGACTAGGCTGCAGATGACAATATAGAGACAGGTTTTGTTTTCCTTCCCATCTCTCTCATCTGTAAGCTTCCCTTGGCAAAGCTTAATTCACTGAAGGGCACAAGTTCATATTGCATTTAAAACAAACCCAGCTTTTTCACAGTAATCTCAAGGTAGCAAGTCTTATTTTTTATTTCTGCCTACACTACTTAGATGGAATAAGAGGAATTTTGCAGGGTGGGAGTCGGGGGAGCACGCAAAGGACTTCTATGCCAGAATACAGAGAACGACTGGGACGAAGTGACCAGATGCTAAGGACATGTGCCACTTATGCTTGTGCTGAAGAAAGCATTTCCCCAGGTGTATTCTCTCTCTCTCTCTCTCTCTCTCTCTCTCTCTCTCTCAGTCCTGCAGTGCAGGCTGTCAGAATTTCTTCTTAATAACTACTGAAGATACAGGAATCTTGTTTATATCTGAAGCTTTTTGTTACTTTATGTAGCTCTTTCTCTCTCTCTCTGCCTACTTACCTCCCTCCCTCCCTCCCTATCTATGTAAACTGCTTTGGAAACTTTTGTTGAGAAGCAGCATATAAATTTTTTTTGTTGTATTTGTCTGCATAAACACATATGTAGCCTGTTCCTTCTCCAAAAATCCAGGACTTAATTGGTCAGCATTTAAAACAGCCTCTTTGGATCTAGATACATCTAGTGCAAAACAAATCTAAGGCTGCTGTAAACCCTGACTGATCAGATCCTGGATTTTTTTTGGGAACTTCTTTCTGAGAAGAGCCTACCTAAGCTCAGATTTTAGGCGGAAGAAGGTCTATTCTTAAACAACTATTTGACCAGGCCTCCAGATCTGCTGGAAGAGTGGATTAACCATTTTATTTCTGAATAAATGTTCTTATTAATATGGAACACTTGGCTATGGGGCTATGGGGCACTACTGAATGTTGTTAAAAGCTCTTCACTGCTTACCATCCATCCATATGTATAATATACTAAGGTTGTACGTGGCAAGCCCCGCCCGCACAGTGCTTTACCAATGGAAGGTAACAGAAGCATCATGGTGATTTGGCAGTGGGGATTCCATCTGCAGATAGGGAAGAGGAGTGGGTAGGGGGTGAGTGAGTGAGCAAGTGCTGGGAGTGAGTGAGAGGGCGGGGAGGGGGTGAGCGAGCGAGTGAATGGCAGGGAGGGGGCGAGCAGTGGAAGGGAGTGAATGAGTGGCAGGAGGGGGTGATTTAGTGAGCGAGTGGGCGGTGGGGAGGGGGGCGAGTGAATGAGCGAGTGGTGGGGAGGGGGCAAGTGAGAGAGCATGCAGTGGGGAGGGGGCGAATAAGCGAGCGAGTGGCAGGGAGGGATCGAGTGAAAGTGGGTGGCTGATACTGAGCAATAAAGCAGGGGCTGTGGCGGTGGGCAAGGAGAGCAACAACATCCTAGCATACAGATGCTCTGTGCAGGTTCAGCTAGTATGTTTTATTCCTTTACTCCCTATAACAGTCTGTCCTCAACTGGCTTAAATGCAGAGTGGGTGATTTGTATCTTTAGTCTGAGATAACCTAGGGAAATGTAATTGCCTTATAATATATATGTATGGTACTGTGATCTTCTAGTTGACTGAAACTCCCCTGTTTTTGCAGAGCTAGATAGGCATCAAAAACAGAAGATTTCATAAAGTGATTGTCTACCACAGTTGATGGACTGTGCTCAGTTTAGATCTCAATTTCTGGAAAAGCCTATTTTCATAGTCTCCGTGTAATTTTAGCAGGTGAAGCTTTTAGCAAGATATAAATGTTGGAGGAAATATAACTTGCTCAGTTTTAGTGTCAGATTGGTGTTAAAGGCACAGGAGAAGTAAAAAAAAAAAGAACAGGTGGCAACCCTATTGCATCAGGTAGAAGGCTGCATCAGAAACGGACTGTATTGTAACTTTTTCTGCGATGAAAAACTCCTTTACATCTCTGGCTAAGAAAAAAAAAGTAAGAAATGAGACACACATACTATTTTGGGGTTCAGAGAGGCAGAGAATGGAGGAGAAGATCTGCAAATGTAAAAAGTCTGTTCTTGGATAGTTTGAATATTAAATTATAAATCAGAGGTAATCAAATATGATAGGGTGCTGCATACTGAGAAATGGAGGATGTCTACAGTCTAAAATTGAAAGACAACTGGAATGAAAAAGAGCAGAAGGAAGACCTAATTATATTAAGCAAATTAAAGATGTGGGAAAGGATAGAGATCTATGTGAAGAGGAAGCTTGCACAAGATAGAGGAGAGATACAGTCTATGTACTGAAACACTTGGAGAGAGGAATTAAAAACCCTTTTCTGGTTACTTTTTATCTTTAATAATAGGTAAAGACATAGGTCTTAGTACTCCATATGCAGTCTGAAACAGAAGGATGGGTAAATGACTGCTGTTACAACCCTATCTCGATGGGACTCCGGGTTGATTATGGGCACAGTTTGGAGTGGTAGCACCATGAATCCTGCCTAAGTGCCTGCATTATTTGGCCCTATGGTTTTCAGGCTGCAACCTGGAGATTATGTCTTTATCTTTGAATCTGGTGCTGAACTGGGGATGAAGCAGTTGCATTTTTGGCTGTTGGGAGGAATGAATGGGTATGAGAAACTTAGCTTCCAATTCAGCAGCAGATTGAAAGATAAATGGGCAGAGGCCCATTGCGCAGGCACGGCAGCCTCCAAAATGGCCACCCCACTGAGAGGGAAAGGCCAAAGAGTGGCCAAATGGCCGATTTCTTAAATAAGGGAGGCTGTTAGGGGGAGGAGGAATCTCCACAGACCCCTCTGCCACCTTGTACAATTCCCCTGAAGGGGGTGAGTGTAAAAAACCCTTAAATTGAAAAACAACAACTCGTGAAACTTGCCCCCCCCGGACTAAACAGAGCCATGGGGTTTCGAAGGGGTGCCGGACCGAACTGGCCCAGTCCAGTCCGGGTCCAGTTCAGACTCAAACAAACTGAACCAGCTGGTTCCATGCACATCCCTAGCATGGACCACAATCCCAGACAATCTAAACTGTGTGCCACAGAGTGGAGTTCTGGAGGCCGGTACGATGGGTCCCAGCCTCCGGATATCCCACAAAGCACCACATGAAATGCACGATGCATTGGAGGATTTCCCCAGGAGACAGGTGCTCTAGGCACTTATCCCTGTGTCCACTAGGACTGAACATAGCCCCAGTGAGCACATGATTTGGGAGCCTGGGTTAAAGGCTTGCTCGAGCCCTTAATCCTGGCTAAGAGCTGGGTTTTAAAGCAGGGCTAGATGGTGCTGCCCCGATGGGATCGGCCCCAATCTCAGCAGATATCACGCACAACCTAAGGCTGGGCTTCTCTAGCCTAGTTTGGGGTGCACATGAGAATAGCCTCATAGTGTGGTAAAACTGGGAAAAATCAAGGGGGTGGAGTTTGTGCATTTCATTAAGAGCCCCCTACCTATTCTGCCATAATTTAAGAACTGGCAACAAAGAATTGCATCATTTACAAAGTTATGAAGGCTAAATGGGGAAAAATGAAATGTAGTCCTCACTGATTTCTGAAAATGGTTATTGGAAAAGCTGAACTTCAAAGTTTTAAGAATGGGTGAGGGACTCTGGATGCTTTTTAATCATTATGAGCCTGAGTTAATAAGCTATGTACATTATGTTATCCAATGCTAACTGCAGTATATTGAGTGTTTATAGCAACAAGGTGGTCATCATTGAGCTTTTGGAAGTTTAATTAAATGCTAAAGCCCCTGAGAGCTTTTGAGATGGGCCTTTCAAACTGTTGTTTAAACCTAAGCAAATAAACTTGATTTTGACTTGACATTTACACTGGAACTTGAAGATACCCCAGGAGAATGATCTGTGTCAATTCCTGTTTCATGTTTCTTTTTGGGACCCTGAAGTCAGTCTTGATTCTATTGACCCTTCTCTCAGGTCACTCACTCCCACTTGGATATGATTAGTGGGAATTCCTCAGTCTCCTGTGGGGTGTCTTTCAGCCTTACCGAGACAACCTTTGAGCAGGCACCCAGGGAAGAGTCTTTCATCATCTGGATCTAAGATGCAGTGAGTGGTTTACTAAAGTGAGCAGGTTCCAAATGTCACATTCTTAGTCTTAGACAGAATAAAATCTGTTTGCAGGTATATCTTAGAGCTGAAAAGCAATGACCAGATGCAAACTGAAACACAAAATTGCAGGATCATTACTTGTATCCTATCAATTTATGGTGGTTTAAAAAGAAGCAGCAGCAAGTATTTGATTTTAAAATCCCTTTCCCCCCCAGATAGTGTATTCTCCAAGTGTATGTTAGATTAAGAATAACATTTTCCAGGAAGGTAATCAGGTAATAATAATACTTACTATAGCATTTTAAAATGTTCAAACCAGTTCAGAAAGTTATTTTCTTGTATTAATTTTGAATTTAATGGAGACACTGGGAAGATACCATAGGTAGGGCACATAACCCTATTACATGAAACATGCTTCTTAGAGGCAAAATTCCTGAGAAGCATGTTATATGTAATCAGGTTATGTGGCATAAGGGCACTTCATGTTTTCCTAAATGGGAAGCATTTCTGTGTAGGAAAGAAGCATGCAAATTGAGTAGAGAACAGACACACTTTAGGGGAAATGGAATGTGAATATTTTATTGCCTGTACCTGCTATTAGTTAACGAAGCTCCTTGGAAGTGGTTGCATCACCTCTTGTTGCAATACTGAAAAATCATAGAGAGATTCTGAGAAACAAAACACTTTAATAAAGGAATACTTTCTTTAATACTTCAATTAAATAATTATCAGGCCATTAATCATTTGTCTTTTAGTGGATTATTACTTGTAAATTGCCCAGGGCTATTAGTTTAGAGTGGACAATATAAAAAAGTAAATATGTTTATATTTTACATAAAAATAAATTATCAATTAAATGTTAACATGTACAGTAATACCTCATCCTTCTTATAGGTGTTTTTTGAGATATTGAAAGAAGTGGAAGATAACCTCTCATTTTGTAAACACAAGCCACCACTCATTGGAAGAAAAGGGCATTTTTAGTATTCTCTTTTTCATTCTCTATTGCAGTAAGACTCCAGAATCAAAACAGTTGATTCTAAACAAACAGAAAACCAAAGTTTTTAATTCACACTCTATGAGTTATAATTATCCCCCTACGAATTAATCAAGTAAAATTGTAATTGAATTTAATCTACTAATTAAACCAATTAAAGATTGTAGTCCTAAACCCTCATTGCTTATTTTGAAAGTTTTGATTGCTTTGTTTGATACCTAAGACACTGCCTCCATAAGGACCTTTCAGGTGGCCTGGAAAGAGACTCTTAAGTACACCACTTATGCATTGTCAGATCTGCATGGGTTTCAAGATCTGTCCCTCAACTTTGGAGACTCACCCAAGTATATATATATATCTTCTGAAAGTACACAGGAACATAGGAACATAGGAAGCTGCCATATACTGAGTCAGACCATTGGTCTATCTAGCTCTGTATTGTCTTCACAGACTTCTCCAAGGTTGCAGGCAGGAGTCTCTCTCAGCCCTTTCTTGGAGAAGCTAGAGAGGGAACTTGGAACCTTCTGCTCTTCCCAGAGCGGCTCCATCCCCTGAGGGGAATATCTTACAGTGCTCACACATGTAGTCTCCCCTTCAAATGCAACCAGGGTGGACCCTGCTTAGCTAAGGGGAAAAGTCATGCTTGCTACCACAAGATCAGTTCTCCTCTCAAACTGGCTTTTGGTGGCCAGAGATAAGGAGGGATCGTTTAGAATAGTTACAGCACTGTAATTTGCCGGGGGATGGGGCAGCTATACATCCCATTTATTTAGGTGTGTTCTGAAGAAATGAATAAGACTCCTTTCAGCATAAGCCTTCCAGAGAGGCATGCATTTTAAAATAATAAAATAAATATAATAAATTCAGTCAAAGATAGCATAGAGCAACAGCACCACCAAACAGACATTAAAATCAAACAGGACAGTGAAACCAGCTGTACAATGTGCTGAGATGCCTAGGAAAATAAGAAATTCTTCACCTGGCATCAGAAAAAAATCAAAGTTGGTGCCAGGCAAGTTTCACAGGGAAAAGCATTCCACATATGGGGTGCCACAATTGAAAAGCAAGGGTGTAGCTATAATTGAGTGAATGGGTTCAAAGAACCCACTGCCCCCCCCACCCCAGTTCCTGAGGGGTGCCCAGCTCCAACCCTTCTATTTTCTTTATTATCTCCATCACTCTGAGGGGCCACTGGAGAGAGGGGTGAACATGGACCCCCTCTCCCCTAGTTACACCCCTGTTGAAAAGGATTTCTTACATATCACATCTGCCTAATTTCAGAAGCCAGGGGGATGCAGAGGAGGCTGCTGATAATGCAAATTCTGGGCAGGCTCATGTGAGTTTTTGTTGCACTGAAGACCCTTGCCTTTCACTAAGACAAAGATCCATATATTGATTGATCTATTTTAGAGAGTGATGATGAAATTAAGTGTTGTCATGGAAGCATTTTCAGCATAGACTGCAAATATTTGAGAAGGTCACTTATAGGCTATGCAGAAAAATTCAAGGGGAACAATAACTGAGAAGAACCCATTTACTTTAATAATCATGTTGGCAGCACCAAAAAAAATGTGCCAGGGGCTTAAAAATAGATGCATACAATTGTTATTTGTGCCAAAGCTTCAATATACAAGTAACTAAGATCTTTTATGGGCCTGGCCAGCAAACAATATAGAATATGATTCTGTCCTATTACAAACATTTCTCAGTTCACATAAAAACACTTCCTGCCATCTACCATGATTATATAATTATTTTAAAGATAACATTCATTCACCTACAAAGGATAGTTAATGTACTTGGAAACATATTTATCAACAGTGACACGCACATGTGTCATCCCAGTGCTCAAATAATGGGAAGGGGGTGGGGCAGAATGGGCCTGACCCTTTAACAATTAGTAGTAGAAGGTTGAATCCACTTAATGGTGTAGCGGGGAAATGACTTGACTAGCAAGCCCGGTTCGAATCCCCGCTAGTATGTTTCCCACCTATATCGGGCAGCAGCAATATAGGAAGATGCTGAAAGGCATCATTTCATACTGTGTGGGAGATGGCAATGGTAAACCCCTCTTGTATGCTACCAAAGACAGTCACAGGGCTCTATGGTCACCAGGAGTCGACACCAACTCAACAGCACACTTTAGTAGAAGATTACAGAGGGTACTGTCTGTACAGAGGTTGCTATGGCCTTCTACTGTTCATAGAAGGCTACAGTTTTGACTAAAATAGGAGTATGTAGGGATTGGGTTTGTGGATATTTTTTAATGCTCCCAACCTTCTCCCTCATAATTTGAACACTAGGTTGGTCCTCAGAAGCCTCTTCTTTCTTTCACGCTTTCCAAAAGTCTTTAGAATTTGCTTCTGAGACTTTCTTTTGTCTCAACACTGGTCATCACAGCTTCGTAAGATGTTGCCTTGAGATTAATCCATTTCAGCTGCTCTGCGAGTCTTCTCTTTGTAGGTCCAGTGTAAATGCACCCCATTTAGCATTTAAAGGTAGGGGCATAACTACAGGGCTGACTCCCTGCCCTCTTTATTTGTGGGCTGGCTATCACCAATTTTCTTTGAATCTGGATTGCAGGCCAATCCTTCAAAGGCTTAAATATGGTGCAAGCACACCTCAGAATTCACACCTCAGAATCTAGATACATCCATAGAACTAGTCTGAACTCTGAGTTCCATCTTGCAGCTTATGAAGGCCTTTTCATATCCTCTCCTTCTAGGCCCTTAGCATGCCCAATGTTGCATGTTTCCTGAACAATATACATCTTAACATGCCCCCATTTATGTCACTGGTGATTTTGGCCAAGAGGCGTCCTAGAGAGCTACATTCAGGGCAGGCGTGAATAAAATTCTTAGATTTGTCTTAATACAAATAAATTGCATAGTGCTGTCAGTGCTGCTGCTGAGGTACTGCATAAATGTCTGAAGCAAATAACTATACTTATTATGATGAATTCCAGTCTTTGACCTTAATAGCTACCTTTTTGCAGCTAATAAAGTTGTGGAGCTTTTATGTGGAAAATATAAACCAGGCATCCTAACATTTACACATGAATAAATGAATGTTGGCAAGTTCAGTAGTTTTTGCTTAAGTCTCAGGAACTCAGCACATGGGTGAATTATTGGGAGGATTACCCAGAGCTGAACAGTCTCAGGAACAGTAACAGTTCTTCAGCTATGGCATTCATTTATTTTGGGGGTGCCTCAATGAACAGCAGGTCCACATCTCCCCCTCCTCTTCTTTCTCCCCTAGTAACATGTCATAGATCAAAACGTGGTCATCACAATGAATTTTCCCACCTCCAGAAGTAGAAGGCACAAGGTAATGTGGAGTGGGAATGGGGAATCTTGCATGATCATGATGTCATCATGTTACATGTCAGGGGTTTCACTACAACTGAACAAGCTGGGGACAAATGTTCCTGGGCCTCTGAGGGAGGGGTCCCCACCAGCTGAGTGAAAGCTTGTTCTTTGCTCTCCGCCTTGAGTCCCTCTGAAGAAGAAGGTGGGGGCAGAGGTTCATCTTCACTTTTTGTCCCAGGGCCCACTCCAACCTTGCTACACCCCTGTTATCAGGGGAGAAAGATGTGGAGCTATAGCGACATGCTTGCTGTAACATCTCATTTTGGTCTAAGACCGCAATCCTATGCATACTTACTTGTGATAGATAAATCACACTGAATGCAGCATAACTTCCTTCTAAAGAAGCTTGTATAAGACTGATTTGAAAATCTAATAACAGGGGCATTTTCAGAATACAGTTTGTTTGGATCATATACCTGTGTCGGAATCGTCAGCTGGTAAACAGCACTGCTAAAATGTTATCTATTATAGGTAATCTCTGAGATGTTTCAATGTGCAAAGTGCTTATCTTCTTTTGTCCTCCCAATCATCTTGTTAGCAAGGTCACTTTTTTAGATCTAGATAAAGCGAATGGGAGAGTGACTTGCCAAGGCTACTCAATATAACAATCTAGTGAAATAGGTATTTGAAGTTTCCATTTTATAGATGAAGAATGAAGAATAAGAGAGAGAGAGAATGTGATTTGCTGAGGGCCACCCAGAGTACTTAGGATATGAATTCAGCCCCTCACCTCACCATCCCTCATAGTGGGAGATGGTGATTAATTATTCCCTGCTAACTTGGCAGAGAGGCACCTTTTAACGTGGTGATTCTCTTTATTTAGCAGGGGGAGAGCAACTGGCCCTATCCACCCCCAGCACAGTACTTCCAGTGACTGTTGCTGGTGTCTATCTTTGTTTCTTTTTAGATTGTGAGCCCTTTGGGGACAGGGAGCCATCTTATTTAATTATTATTTCTCTGTGTAAACCGCTCTGAGCCATTTTTAGAAGGGCGGTAGAGAAATCGAATGAATGAATGAATGAATGAATGAATAATGTAATTCCAACACTCTCTCCATTGGTTCCCTGCCATGATTACTCCTGCTTCATCTCCATGCCTATGCCAGTCATGAAAAAGAAAGCATGGAGATGGCTTTGCTAGGAAATAAAGACTAAAATATCCAATTTTTGCAATACAATGCGGAAATTGTAGGGTTAAACAATGGGGTCCTCCAATGGTTTGTGTTTTTAAATTCAGAATCTGGAAAAAGCTGGAAACAAAGAAATAACACACTTCTAAAACTTTGCATATTTTAAAAACTATGTGGTAGAACTGAACCTCAATCCCATCAGACCACTCTATCCACTGGACTATATTGGCTCATAGGTTACTTCCAGATTTTTACGTCAGTTGCTTCTGCGCTAGTATGGAGGCTGTTTTCACTTGCATCATTGGTCTAAAAGCTGTTAGTTAACACTCTTGATCATTATTTAAACATCTTTGCTATTTCTAAAATTATACATTAAAAAATTCAGTCAAAATAATTTTTAAAAAGTGGACTGCCAGTCTAAAATTAGATGATACATGGGAATTGATGATGGCACATTTTCTTTTATATTTATAGATTTGGCTGTTTTCCAAGTTCTGATTTCAAAGGGCTTGATTTTCATTCATACTTCTTTCCCTTTACATTATTCTGGTAATGTAAAGGGGGCATGCCAAATGGACACAAATTATAATTATAAACACTTCAGGACACATTTTCATCATCCTGACAGAGTTTTTGTTTGGAATGTCCAGACTTTCTTTAAAAATGTGTGTGTGTGTGTGTGTGTGTGTGTCTGTGTGTGTGTGTGTGTGTGTGACCCCAATAACTGGAGGTACTGTTCTAGGTTTCAGTGATGGAGAGAGGAGGTGATTCCTTCTGGACTGGAGATTATTGCCGGTCAATAATCTCTTTTTTAAAAAAGAAAAGGGACTCTTGTCTTTGGCATACACTTACAGTACCTAGACCCATCTCATTGTTTTTTCTATGAATAGTCACTTGGAGTGTGATCCAATGAGCTGACTAAAAATATGAACTCCTGATCATGGGCATCCAGGGGCAACAAGAGGGGCCAGTTCTCCTTGCCATCCGGACTGAGCCCATTGAATTCAATGAGGCTTGCTACCTGGTAAGTGCATATAATATGATTTCAGGTTTTGCCTACCCCTGGAAAAAGTCCTGCAGAAGCCCAGGCTCCTGAAGAATAATGATATGAGAGCTACTTTTGCACTGGCCATGCACAGGATTCCCAGTCTAGTGGATTTGCATGTGCATCTCCCTTTCTGGTTTAGGATAATGGTCTATGGCTAGTTCAAGAACCAGAAGGAGGCCTTTCTACTTTTTAAAAAATGAAATCTGAGATAACTAATTTAAACAACATAAACATAATCTTTATATTGTTGCTTATAGCAAACAAACAAAGAAAGAAAGAAACAAAGAAACAAACAAACAAAAACCCACCCCAGGTTGATTCTTGTCATCCAGCTTTGTGCTTCAACGATTTGTTCAGCTTTGGTGACAAGAATCAACCTGGTGGTTTTTGTTGTTGTTGATGATGTTGCTTATACTATATTTGCCCTTTCACTATCCCAAATGTCTGGATATCACATAGGTCAGTAGGATTCAGATGGTGACCTATGGACACATCTCAATCTACAGGACTGTTCATTTTACTCATCTGGCTTCCTCTCCTAGGCATTATTGGACCCAGGGAGCCACGTGTTCCAATAACAGCTCAGGATAGTATAGGGATTATGTAGCCAAGAATGTCCCCAGCTAAGATGTATGTACACATTAGTGGTAACAGTGGTGGAATATGGACAGAGAATGAGACAAAAAATTTGGAATGTATTTGAGCAGAGGTTTACTGAGACTGTTAGATTAAAATAGATACACTAGTTTCCCATTATATGCAAAAGTGGCTTATCATGGTGTGAGTAAGATGAAAAGTCATCAGCAAAACACTTCCACTGATTCATGCTTTTTAATTCTGTGCACTACAGAATTAGGGGCACTGTAACTTTGAAATCTCCATTTCCCTCCTACTAAGAAAACAGAGGGCCATTTCAAGTGTTCAAAAGAGAGTACACAATAAATTCCTCACAAGATTATTAACCTTCAGAAATCAGGTGTTTGTAAGTAAGTATGGGACTGCATAGCTGATATCAGGACAGAGTATCTGCATATGGAAAACCAACATGATAGAGAGAAGACTAGGCTAGAACTATTCTCTTTGAGATGCGATCTCAAAACCCTTGCAAACTGGGCAAAGAGGCACCTTTAATGTGGTGATTCTCTTTATTTAGCAGGGGGAGAGTAACTGGCCCTATCCACCCCCAGCACAGTACCTCCAGCGACTGTTGCTGGTGTCATGTTGCGTTTTAGATTGTGAGCCCTTTGGGGACAGGGATTCATCTTATTTATTTATTACTTCTCTCTGTAAACCGCTTTGGAACCTTTTGTTGAAAATAAACCCCAAAAAATGTTTTTGTTCACATGCAGAGAATTTTTGATACAGAATGCATATTCAAACATTAATTCTCAAACAGTATATGCCCATGAGGATTGTATCATGTGAGCAAAGTTGTACAACTACTTGGCATTCAACCAGCTCGTTCAACCTGATAAAGCTGAATGGCATGATCTAGCATTAAGCACAGAACTGGTACATATCAACAGCAATACTGTAAAATCTGTACCCAACAGTAGATAATAGTGCAGCATAATTTTACCATTAAATAGCAGCTGCAAGGCTTACCTTTCCCAGTCCCATTGGCCTACAGGTGTGCCCCAATATTAAATCCAGCCCATAGTTATATATAGATGATAGTGAAACTATTCTCATAGACCAGGGAGCCTAGCCAGATTTCCCCCGGTGGTCTGCTGCCACGGGAGCTGCACGGCTCCTGGCAGCAAACCTCAAAAACTACCCCTCCCCTTAAACGAGGTTAGCGGAGCAAGTGCTCTGCTAACCCTGTTTGGTTGATTGTGTGCTGCCGTGGCACTGCTCCGCACCGTGACAACACACAAGGGGACCCCTGCTGGGAGGCTGAAACAAACCTCCCACCCCCAGGGGTCTCTCCAGAATGCCCCGCGCACATGCGCGGGGCATCCTGGAACTTCCGGGGGCCAGTTGGCCCCCTATCCCCGCTGCCCCTGCCGGCTCTGTGATGGAGCCAGCAGTCATGTGGGCAGCCAATCCGGCTGCCCTGGCGTGGCTCCCTGCACCACCTCAAATGGTGCTTCACATTGACCGTGTGAAGTGCCTCATTGTCTCAAATGCTGGGTCATCCACAACCAGGGAAACATGACTGTAATGTACAAATAAGAATATTTCCAACAAAAGTTCCCAAAGCAGTTTGATTAATTAAGTGCTGTCGAGTTGGTGTCGACTCCTAGCAGTTGACATAGATATAGATTTTTATAAATGGATCCCTGTCCCCAAAGGGCTCCCAAACTTAAAAAAGAAACAAGATAGACACCAGCAATAGTGCTGTGCTGGAGATGGATAGGGCCAGTTGCTCTCCCCCTGGTAAATACAGAGTATATCAGTGGGGCTGTTATCATGAGCAGCCAAGACTAGGCTTAGGCAGCTAGGCCTGGGCTTGGCTGCCAATGAGAACTGGTGGGATCCATGCAGATCCCAGCAGTGCCTTGGTGTGAAACCCTGTGTCAAAGCCTGACTCTTAGCTGAGGTTAAGGGTGCACACATGCCCTTACCCCAGCTGCCAGGATTGTGTGTCAGCGTGAGCTGTCTACCGCGCCCGTCCCCTGGGAGAATCCCTCAGTGAACTGTGCTCAGTGTGCAGTGCACTATGGGATACCTGGAGGCTGGGACAACGAGTCCTGGCCTCAGAGCAATCCGCCGCTCCCACCAATCAATGAATTATCATCTGGGGGGCGGGGAAAGGCAAGGTTCGTGAAGCCTTCCCCCTGCCCGCCCGCCCAGTAGGTCATGTGAATGGCCTCAGTGTGTTATATATGTATCTGAAGCATTTATGCCAATACATAAACACATCTAAGTGTATTGAGAACAGAATTCCTTTCAGTGCCATACTGTATACAGTTAAGGGTGGGAGGGGAAAGCTTTAAATGACATAATGACATTACTGTAGCTGATTTTCTGTGAAAATAGTACTTACAAGTGTTGCACAGTAGTCACTATACATTAATTCCCGTTCCCATCACTTAATTGCATCACCCTTTAAGACAGACATATAATGTAATTAGAGATTTGAACAGTTCACAGCCAGATCACTTAAAGTAACATTGTTAATGGGCTTTAGGAGTTCTCCCTTTAATATTGCCAGTGTTATAACTTCTAATTACCTTAATAATTAGGGATGTGTCATTCATGATTGAGGTAACAGTTTCTAACACTAATGGGTATTAGAGGGCTTGTACAAGACATGTTTTGATGTTCTCATCTAGTTGCTTAGGCTAGAAAAGAGCTATTTGTCCTTAGAAACATAGTGGTTGCTATGTGGTGGCCTGGGAAGAGGCATCCTTACCAACCACTTTAATTCTGCCAGTACCACTGCTGTTTTCATGGAGCAGTGTGACTGTATAAAATGCATTCACCAAATGCCTCTCATGAAATGCAAATGTGGCCCCTATGGCTGAAATTTGCTGAACTTAAATTGCTGCAAATAATAGTGTAAACCAAGATGTCAAACCTGGCTGGCATTGAAAGAAATCAATAGGCACAATCCCTTTTATGTAGCATTACGTCTTGACACATATTAATAAAAATGTGCAGATTTTTAAGATTTAGCATTAAAATTTGCCCTAAACTTGTTCCATTGTTTTGGAACTGGAGGGGGGGATAATGAGGTACGGACTAGCTTCAATAGGATCAGCACATGGTTCCAAAGCTATGTTATTTGTTGTAGTAGAACAAAACTCCTGGCATTTCTCAGTCCTGTTAGGATTCTAAGTAAATAGGTTATCATGGCAAGGCAATACAAGTCTAGTTAAAAATCTGTAAGTCTGAAGGGCTTGAGCATACATCACATTGTTATGGCATGTACCCTGTGGTTAATTAGTTTTCCTTTTGGGTAGTTGCCATGTTTGTCAGTTTTATGCAAAAGGCAGCTCTATGCCCTTATAGATTATTTCTTAGAGCCAGTTTAAACATTCAGAGAAAATACATGGTACAGTTCTCTCAGGACTGAACCATTTCAGATTGCAGGTGGGACACTGAATACCTAAATGCTCCTCTGCCTTTCAAATGCCTTCCACATGGAAGCAACACCTTTCCTCCTGATGTGTTAGCTTTACATGTGTGTGGAGGTGGGAAAGCATTCAAATAGCAGCTCCTCACCTATATTCTTAAGTGAAGCAGTCCAAAGAGAACTGCATCACATGCTTCTTCTGAATATTTGAATAGTCTCTTCTCTCTTCTGAATATATTTAGGCACTGCCAAAAGAGACGCAGCTGTTTGCAGGTAAACAGCATAGCAGTTATCTTTTGGTATAGAAACCAAGGGAGAAAATGTAATTGCCTCAGTCCAGCAAGAGTGACCCATGAGCATAACAAGGTGTCTGCTTGTGGACCTTCTGTATCACGAGTACTGAGAAAGGTTAAATATCTGGAGGTTACCAAAATCTAACATCTGAGATGGTATGCATGGTTGGCATTCCATACTCTCCCTTACCAATTGCCGGGATCACTTGTGTGAAGTGCCAGGATCAACACTGATCCCGGTACTGCTTCCCTGGGAATTTAACCTGGGTAAAAGGGTGCTAGTGTTACCCAGGTATGGGGTCATGCGTGCAACCCGAACAGATACAGAGCCGGGCACCTAGAGCACCTGACTCATGGGGGAATCCCTTAATGTACCACATTTGTCATATGGTGCATTGTGGGATATCTGGAGTCTGGGACGCATTTTCCTGGCCTCCAGAACGCTGCACAGCTTGCAAAAACAGCAATCGTGGGCATGCGAGCCACGCAGCTGGAATTGACGTTGGATCCTCTGGTGGGGAAGGTAGGTGCTTTCCTGCCTCCCTCCCATCTGACCTCCCTGGTCCAGCAAAAGGTGTGAACAACCTTACAGAGTTGCTGTTTTGGGCAAGAGTGTCACATCTTCATTAGCATACACTTTGGAACCAAATGCTTACAAATATTTTCACATGCATTTGAATGAAAATGCTCTTCATGTGTTAGGAAGTTCATAAAATGCCCTCAGTTTCTAAATTAGGGTGTATATTCAAAATCCACTAACATATATGACCAGGAAAATGCAGTGCAACTGAGCAACATTCACCAAGTAATAGTTGTAGAACGGATGTGCTGCATAATTTGTACTATCACCAGCAAATTAAAAATACATTGCCAGCATTACTTCAAATGACAATTTGCAATATTTATTAATATTTATGTTAATCTCTCAGAGTCACGCTGAACCAATGCCAGCTAATGAGACATTTAACTGCTGTGTAACAGTTCTGTACAAAACACCCCTATGTGAAGAGCAAATTATCAAAACCCTAGTTGAATATATTGTTCAAAACACCAGAAGCGCAAGTAGTTCATGAAATTACTGTTCTGGTCTGGATACCCTTGCATGTCCTTACACCACCACTTCATGGAGAAGCTGACACTCGGTAGGATGGTGCCAAATCCCAGTGAGCCCAGATTCTCTTAGGTCAGTGTTCTTCATTGTAAGGCCCCATCAACCCCCTATGCAGCTTGGGGGTACTAGTGGACCCGGCTCTGCTTTTGGAAGCTCAGGTGGAGGCGGTGGCCAGGGGTGCCTTTGCACGGCTTCGGCTAGTGCGCCAGCTGCGTCCCTTTCTCAAGAAGGCAGATCTGGCCACGGTTACCCATGCCTTAGTCATGTCATGGCTGGATTACTGTAACGCGCTCTACGTGGGGCTGCCCTTGAAGAATATCCGGAAACTGCAGCTAGTGCAAAACGCGGCAGCGAGGGTTTTATCCGGAGCTGCCCGTTGGGAACATATCACCCCCATTTTGAAAGAGCTGCACTGGCTGCCGGTTCGTTTCTGGGTCCAATTCAAGGTGCTGGTTTTGACCTTTAAAGCCCTAAACGGTTCGGGCCCGGGGTATTGAGGGACTGCCTGCTCCCAAAGGTTGCTGCCCGCTTGACGAGGACATCTGGTACCCCAAAGTGTACCCCTTTCCAATGCTTTGTCAGAGCTCTTAAGAGAGGGTGCTGTCTCTCTTAAAGAGAGGGCTCTGTCCCTCTCAGAACTGAGAAAAGCAAAGTACTAGCAATTAGTACTAGTTAGTACTAGTACTAATTGCTATTAGTACTAGTTAGTACTAGTACTAATTGCTATTAGTACTAGTTAGTACTAATACTAACAAAGCATAGGTTAGCACAGTATAAATGGTTCTCATATTTAAATTTTTCCCCAAAGTGACACCCACTTGAAAAATAATAAAGATCACTGTCTTAGGAGATTTGAAAGCCAGCATGATGTTGGAGATGCAGTTCCTCATGGCATTGACACTTGGCACCAGCAACCATATTGACCACTAGGGGCACTAGGGGTAGAGGTAGTGAGATTGGGGAATTCCCTCTCTACTTACACTTTCTCTACTCTACTTCCTCTTTGTTAGACTGATAGTCTCAGGTTTCATTCTCTCGCTTCAGAGACAGACTTCCTCTTCCACCTCCCCTTCCTGATGTAGCAGGCAACTAGGCATGTAAGCCTTTCCTTATCTCTCAGATGCATTTCTTAAATAAACTACTTACTTAGGAAATACAATGAGCCTCCACAGCCCTGGTTACAAGAAAGGCACTTAGGGTCAAGCCTCAGAATACAAAGGGGAAGGGGTTCCTTGTCACCTTGGTCCTTCTCCTTGGAGCTTGGCAGTCACTATGTCAGCCTCTCACTGGAGGTCTGTGACACACTCTCCTTCCACCCCCTCACCACCTGCCTTCTCCTTTTTATATGCTCCCTCATATGATTCACATCTCCACCCCCCTTGATTAGGTCCCTACCCTTCTTTATTATTCTTGTATTGCCTTCACACAAGTCACCTGTCATACCGTAAGCCTTTCCCCAATCCCTTCCCCTCCCACACTCAGTCCCATCCTTTCCCTTAGTGGCACACCTCTGATCTCACTGCAGTGCGCCTCGTGCTCTGCCCCCTTTGCTTGGCGGACTACGGCCAGGCTTCCTCTCAGCAGGAGACTCCTGGCTGCCTGCACTGTCTTCGGCCCGCCGCTCTTCGCCCACACTGGGAAACTCTGCTGCAGCTCCGCTGTCCAGGCTGCTGCCCATCTTGGGTGCCCCATTAACCCTGGAAGGTCTTGCCATGGCTGACCCGCTAAGGCCAGCGAGTGCTGGACAACTACTTTACTCAGAACTTTAACTCCATGCCTCCAGACAAAATTAATTAGCAATGCTCGCCTTACATGTGCACTTCCATTGTGGGTGCAGTAGATAAATGATCTCCCCTCCAAATCTCTCCAACACATAAAAGACATTGCAAGATGAAAAAGATCTTGAAGCTCTTCTCACAATCAGTGAGAAATGCTTCCGGCAGGTCTGCGGGGAGAGTGGGCTTAGCCCGCTCTCCCTGCGAACGAGCAGCCTCCAAGCCCTGGGTGGTCAGATCGGTCACCCACACGACTGCTGGCTCTGTCACGTAGCTGGTGGAGGCTGCGGGGATCAGGGGCCACGCAGCCCCTGGAAGTTCCAGGATGCCCCGTGCGAGTGCCTGGGGCATCCTAGGGAGACCCCCGGGTCCGAGAGGCTTGTTTCAGCCTCCTGGCAGGTGTCTCCTCGTGTGTTGCCGTGGTAGTGAGCTGCGCCGCGGCAGCACACAACCAGAAAACCCAGGTTAGTGGAGCACTCACTCTGCTAACCTGGGTTAAGGGGAGGGCTTCTTTGGCAGGTTAGCCACCAGAGAACCACCGGGCTCGCCTGAGAGTCCGGTGGTTCTCATGATGGGAGAAAACTGGGCTGGGCTCCTTTAGCCCGTTCCTCCCCCCCCCCATCGTGAGAATAGCCTCCTTGTTTCTCCAATGAGCAAAGTGGGGCTAAAAACAGGCGGCTAAAACTAGTGTGCCCTACTATCTACAGGAATATCCTTCTAGTGGTCCTTCTAAGGTCCTTCTTGTTCTTCTAAATACCTAAGTGGTGTGCAGTTTTTTTCTTTATAGTGCCGGTCTCCATTTTTCCAACATAATGACAAAAGCCAACAAATGCCTACAGGTTCCAGAAGTTTTTTACAAGATTGTTGTAGCATCCTGTATCCAGCTGGTCCTTCTGAATCCCTTGATAGATCTTTTGGACTCAAGCCCAAAGTGGGTCTTGTATTGGTGGCCTGAGAGATTTCAGGCAAGGATTCAGCCTGCTACCAATTCTGGCCCAAGAGCTGCTGAGAGATCAGCAAGGAAGCCTCTTAACAACAATATTGGTCAGAGTGGGGTCAGGTGATACTCCCTAACACCAGCATGTCTAGGTCAGGCTTGCTCACTGGTTTTATAAGCTAGTGATGGGCAGCATCTGCTTTGCTCCCCTTTTTCTTTCAGTTTAACTGGAGCCAGGGTCTGATGTCTCTTATGCAAGCTTTTCTTTTCTTGGACTGAACAAGCCCCAGGCTGATGAATTTCAACTGGGAGTTCTCCAACAGCATTTATTCAAATGCAAGCAAAATGTAGATATATTACAAGTTATAAGGAAGCTGAAAAGAAACCCATCCCTGAATATTTATGAATAAAGGATTGATGATAAAGATCAGCACATCCCTATTGTGATCACAGACTGCTAACATGAGATCAACTAAGACTGCAGCACTGTTAAACGAATCCTGTTGAAAATGGGCAAATGAGCATAAGCACTGGACCACCAGGAGGGCACTGATATCAATGAGTAGTTGTTCTTAAAAGTGCAAATATAGTTCCAAATGTTGCTTATATCACATTCTTGTATACTGAAAGCCAACATGTTGTGCAGTGAAATGCAGGAGGTTCTGAACCACCTGTACCACTGCAAGCACCTAAAAAAACCTTAGGCACTCTTGTCACTCATACAGTTGTGTGATCACACTTTGATGCTGCTGTTTTCATTCGATATGACATAAGTAGCATCACAGAAGTGTGATTGTGCAACTTGATGTATTTGTGCAAGAGCATCGGTAATTTCTTCAGGTACTCACAGCGGCGTGGGTAGTTTGGAAATGAGCAGCTGCCTGAGTTCCTGAGCAGCTGCCGGATAGTGACGGAGATGGGCAGGTGGAGAAAAAGAAACTGCTGGCCAGGAAAAGGGCTGAGCTGTTGGAGATGAACTTCCAGTGCATCGACCTTTTGCACCAACTGTCCTAATGACCACTAGGGGCATTGGGAGTAGAGACAGTGAGTCAGGGTCTCCCTATCTGTCCCTACTCTATGACCCCTGAACTGACTCTGCAGCACTTCCTGTGCTGAGTCACAATCCTTCCTTTCCTCCTAGAGAGCAGATGGAAACATCTCTCTCTCCTTACCTATCCATTATGTAGTCCTTTAGATTAGAGATAGGTCTTTCCTATCTAAGTGTATTTAACCAATAAATGTTTAGTGTTTAGTCACACAAGGATCTCCATGTGTTTTCTCTAAATAGCTGCAATATCCAAACCATCCTCTGCTACCGACTCTGTAACTGGAGTGTGTGCTCATTCCTTAGTGCTCTACTGTTTTACCTATTGTGGGTAAAAATCAACAACCTCTAACATGAGCAGGCAGTGGAGAGGGCGACACAGCCTTCCTCTCCAGCTCACCTGCCCAGCCAAATGTAAGGACAGGCCACACTGGGGCCAAAGGTGAAGATTGGCTGGGCAGGTGGCAGAGAGGGCAGTGCAGCCTCCATCTCCAGCCCGCCTGCCCGGCCAAATGCAAGGATGGCAACAATGGTGGCAGGGAGAAAACGGTGGCGGCGGCAGGTGGGTGAAACTAGAGGCACAGATGCTCTGCACCCGGCCCAGCAAGTACAGGAATATTTCTTATTTTCTTAGTGGTGTTTTTCATGAACAGAAAGGAAAAATGTATGTTAAGTTATTGGTATTCTTACAATTTTCATTCCGCCATTTCAGAAAAGCCAGTTATTTTAAACAATTAAAATCTGTTTGACTTGAATGTCACTAGACCTGCTCGCGTCACCATTTTGGGGGTGCTTCAATATACCTCCTAAATGCAAGGCTCAGCCATTTTCTTTCTAATGTAAACCACCATTCAACATTTGTGTGTGGCAGTATAGAAATGTAATAGCTAACTAACTAACTAACTAACTAACTAAATATTTTGCTTGGAAGAGAAATGCTGGCTGCATTCCAGATAAAAGGTCATTCTGTCAAGGCGGTTTCCTAAAAGGCCCTTTCAGATTCATTAGCAAAGATCTGCAGCAAGCCCGAGGAAATGCCCCTCGCTGATTGCATTAGAGCACTGGCAAAAGAAGCGAAGAACAGACCCATCTTAGAGTTGCAAAAGGAACAAAGGACAAAGGGATGCAAGCTTTCTTCCTTTTAGTTTGATAAGCGTCTTCAAGGTTGATACCCAACTATTCCTTCCCATAATTATCAGAATATATGCCAGAATGTGTGATATTCCCTCCTTCCTCCACTTTGTCAAGGTGATTGCTCCAGCAATCTCCCTTTTATTAATATCCTTTGTCAAGGAGCACACAGGAAAAAGCCACCGAGACACAACCTAACCAATACCCAATAATTCATGCCTTATCAGGAGCAAGAATTCCCAAACTAAATCAAAGATTATCCAAGGATTGGTGTCTACCAGTCTCCAGTCAGTGCCCCAGAGTATGTTTTTGCCTATAAGAACAGTTTGACCCAATGAACAGAGAACTGGACACTTGGAAGTGAATGACTTGGAACCAAAATCCATGCCCACTTGTTGCTTGCTAGTCTTGGGCAAATCAAGTGCTGTCACTAGCTAGTCTTGGGCAAATGACTCCCTCCCGCAGCCTCAGCCCATCTGCAGAATGGGGATAAATCATTCTGTGAGGAAATATACAGGTGAAACTCGGAAAATTAGAATATCGTGCAAAAGTCCATTAATTTCAGTAATGCAAATTAAAAGGTGAAACTGATATATGAGACAGATGCATTACATGCAAAGCGAGATAAGCCAAGCCTTAATTTGTTATAATTTTGATGATCATGGCGTACAGCTCATGAAAACCCCAAATCCACAATCCCAGAAAATTAGAATATTACATGGAACCAAGAAGACAAGGATTGTAGAATAGAACATCGGACCTCTGAAAAGTATACAGTGTACTGTGCTTGATTGGCCAGCAAACTCGCCTGACCTGACCCCATAGAGAATCTATGGGGCATTGCCAAGAGAAGGATGAGAGACATGAGACCAAACAATGCAGAATTGCTGAAGGCCGCTAATGAAGCATCCTGGTCTTCCATAATACCTCATCAGTGCCACAGGCTGATAGCATCCATGCCACGCCGCATTGAGGCAGTACTTGCTGCATTAGGGGCCCAAACCAAGTACTGAATACATATGCATGCTTATACTTTTCAGAGGTCCGATATTGTTCTATTCTACAATCCTTGTCTTATTGGTTCCATGTAATATTCTAATTTTCTGAGATTGTGGATTTGGTTTTCACGAGCTGTACGCCATGATCATCACAATTATAACAAATTAAGGCTTGACTTATCTCGCTTTGCATGTAATGCGTCTGTCTCATATATCAATTTCACCTTTTAATTTGCATTACTGAAATTAATGGACTTTTGCATGATATTCTAATTTTCCGCGTTTCACCTGTATGTCCCTAAAATGTACCCTTTTATGAGGACAAAATTATTAAAAGGAGTACAAACACGCTGCAGATAATATATGTGTTCAGAAGTTACTGATATCCAGATATACAGCACATTTCCAAGCACATGCTGCTTTCAAGTACAAGCATGAGGACTAGATGGTTGGCTAGAGTCTAGAGTTGTTTCCACAAGAATGCCCCTTAACACCGCTTTTCCAAATTAATTTAGAAAAGGAGTTCTATCTTATCTAGCAGGGTCCTTTTTCATGGTCAAAATCCTCCTATAATGTTTACTCAGAAGTAAGTCCCTTCCTTATGAGGCAAGGCTACAGCATCTGGGGCTTTTTAGTATGGAACAGAGGTGACTATGGGGAGACATGACAGAAGTGTATAAAATTGTACATGGAGTAGAGAGAATGGATAGAAATTTTTCTCCCTCTCTCACAACACTAGAACCAGGGGTCATCCCATGAAACTGAAGGCCAGAAAATTTAGGACCAACAAAAGGAAGTACTTTTTCATACAGCCCATAATTTCTCTATAGAATTATTTGCTGCGGGATGTGGTGATGGCCACTAGTTTGGATAGCTTTAAAAAGGGCTTGGACAAATTCATGGAGGACAGGCCTATCAATGGCTACTAGTCTGATGACTATAGGCCTCCTCTAGCCTCAGAGGCAAGATGCCTATAAAAACCAGTTGTAGGGGAGCAACAGCAAGAGAGAGGGCATGCCCTCACCTCTTGCCAGTGGGCTTCTCAGACGCATCTGGTGGGCCACTGTAGGAAACAGGATGCTGGACTAGATAGGCCTTAGGCCTAATCCAGCAGGGCTGTTCTTATGTTCATCACAGATCCCTGGCAACTTCAATTAAAGGTTTATTGCTACAAGGTTCAGCCTATGTTAATGCTTCCTGTTGAACCCTGCTGGAAGATTAGCCATGAATTGCTCCTGTTAATTGCTTGTTGCTCCTGTTACTTGTCTGTCAGGTTCTGTTCCCACTTTTATTACTGATTTTCTCATAATATTTTTTCCCCTTTTCATAGTGAAAATAGCTTTACTACAAGGTTACTACTTTCCTTGCATTGTTTAACCCTATTTTCTCCCTGCAAGACTAGAAACTTACATTGAGGCATTTAAAAGAGACTATTCAAAGGGCAATTAAAAGACTATTTGTCACTAATCTCTCAGCTGGAATCAACAGGAAGCAATTAAATAGGCTGATCCTGCAAACAGGAAGTACAGGAGCCCACCTCCCACCCGAAATAAACCTTAATAGCACTTTGCCTGTCCACAACTGATGCTGCAATTGTATTTTGTTACGAAAATATTGCCACAAATTAGATCTTAAAAACATGGGCTATCCTGAAAATACTGGACAGTGCCATTTTGATAATGATGTTATCTGGATTCTCCATAATAAAATGCGTGTTCAAAGGATGGCAGTTCCAGAGAAAAGGACTCGTATGGAAGCAACCTAGGAATGAAAAGTTTTATTGGCTTTCCCATGCGCTTTGAGAACAGGGCCTGAATGTGGACTGTAACATTTCCATTACAATTGCACTGAATCTGGGTTAGCCAATAATGCTCTGAATTTTTCATCTAATGTTATTATTAGTTAACAGATTTATATCTTGCCTTTCATGTATGATATTTCACAAGGTGGCTTACAAAAAAATAAAAACAAGCACTGAATTAGAACAACAATTAAGAAAATACAGCAGGCAGGATTTCTGCAAAAAGCAGCAAATTGAAACATTGGCAAACACAAGATTTTAAAATTCCAGTTAAAGGTCTCTTACTGCCATACAAGCCTGAGATAATGACAGATCAGAGGCTTCCAAGGATGATCTTACGGCCTGGACAGGTTCATATGGATGCAGGCGATTTTTTTATAACTGCTTGCCTTGTAAACATGAAGAAATATTATGCTGATTTCACTAAAGCTTTATTCAGAAGCAACTCCATTTTTATCCTTCTTTCCTTAAGGAAAGTAAGCTTATGAGATCACCTGGAGGTTTTTCACACCCGGCTATTAGTTTGCATCTCCTTTGGAATGGAGGGGGTGTGTTCACATATTGGCCAAATTTACCCCGAAGTCCCTGCAAACTATTGGGGAGCACTTCACACACAATTTGGATTTTAAAAATTGCACATTAGAGTGTAGCCTGATTTATATCCAAGGTTAAAAAAATCCACTTTTTGCATCATTGGGGGGGGCAACTTTGAACTCTCAGTAAAGCCTCTCAGTAAACCCGTGCTAATGCCTGCTGTAGAAACCACCTAATGGTGCAGCGGGGAAATGGCTTGAATAGCAAGCCAGAGGTTGCCGGTTTGAATCCCCGCCGGTATGTATCCCAGACTACGGGAAACACCTATGTCAGGCAGCAGCAATAAAGAGAGATGGTGAAAGGCATCATCTTCATCTCATACTGTGCGGGAGATCACAATGGTAAACTCCTCCTGTATTCTACCTAAGAAAAACCACAGGTCTTTGTGCTTGCCAGTAGTCAACATTGACTCGACGGCACACTTTACCTAAAGCCTGCTGTATGGGAAAGCTCCTGGCGTTCTGTGTGTGTGTGTGTGTGTGTGTGTGTGTGTCCCATCAACTTCACAATGCCTGGACCAATATGAACCACACTGGGTACAGTTTGAGGGACACAAAGGGACACCTCAATGGCATGATTTGTGATTATGTCAACCACCCCAATTCAAGATGGTGGATGCATAACCATTTGAGTCATAACTGGGCTAACTTGTGAATAGCCTAATTGATTTGAACCTAATTGGCTACAGCTGTAGGAACACATAGGAATGGTCAAGGGTGTAGTTTGGGGTTGAGTCTGCCTTGTTCGGCCTGATGGATGACCTTTACCGGGGAATCGACAGAGGGAGTGTGACTCTGTTAGTTCTTTTGGATCTCTCGGCGGCGTTCAATACCATCAACCATGGTATCCTTTTGGATCGCCTGAGGAAACTGGGGATAGGAGGCACTGCTTTGCAGTGGTTCCAGTCCTATATCTCAGGCAGATTCCAGATGGTGGAGCTTGGTGACAGTTGCTCCTCAAAACGGGAGCTGTTATATGGAGTCCCCCAGGGCTCCATTTTGTCACCAATTCTTTTTAATATTTACAATAAACCGCTGGGTGAGGTCATCAGGAGATTTGGTGCAGGGTGTTATCAATATGCTGATGACACCAAAATCTATTTCTCCTTATCATCATCATCTTCATAATCAGGAAATGGCATTTACTCCCTAAATGCCTGCCTACAGGCAGTAATGGGCTGGATGAGGGATAACAAATTGAAGCTGAATCCAAGCAAGATGGAGGTGCTCATTGTCGGGGATTGGTATTTAAGGGATGAGTTAGATCTTCCTGTGCTGGATGGGGTTACACTCCCCCAGAAGGAACAGGTATGCAGCTTGGGAGTGCTCTTGGATCTAGACCTCACCATGGTATCTCAGGTGGAGGCTATGGCTAAGAGCGCTTTCTATCAGCTTTGGCTGATTCGACAGCTGCATCCATTCCTTGATGAGAACGATCTCAAAATAGTAGTGCATCAGCTGGTAACCTCCAGGCTCGACTACTGCAATGCGCTCTACGTGGGGCTGCCTTTGTACGTATTTCGGAAACTTCAGTTAGTTCAAAATGCGGCAGCCAGATTGGTCTCTGGGATAACCTGGAGAGACCGTATTATGCCTGTCTTTAAACAGCTGCACTGGCTGCCAATATGTTTCCGGGCGAAATACAAAGTGCTGGTTATTACCTTGAAAGCCCTGAACGGCTTGGGTCCGGGTTACCTTAGAGAGCACCTTCTTCAGTATGATCTCCATCGCTCGTTGAGCTCATCTGGAGAGGTCCATCTCCAGTTGCTACTGGTATGTCTGGTGGCGACTCGGAACCGGGCCTTTTCTGTAGCTGCTCCTGGTCTATGGAATGCACTCCCAGCAGATATCCACAGTTTAGGCTCGCTGTCGGCCTTTAAGAGAGCCCTAAAAACCTATTTATTTGGCCTGGACTTTTTGTCCAGTTGTTGTTTTTAAATGTATTTTAATTGGTTTTAAATAGTTTTAATCATTTTTGAATTGTTTTTATATTGTTTTTAGCATTGTTTTAATTGTTGGTTTTATGTCTTTTAAAAAGTTGTTGTACACTGCCCAGAGCCTCTGGATGGGGCGGTTTATAAATGAATGAATAAATAAATAAACATTTTATTTATTTATTTGTTTATTTTTACACTTCTATCCTGCTCTTCCTCCAAAGAGCTCAGAGCAGTGTACATGGGGTTTTTTTAGTTGACAGATGTGTGAGGCACAAGTGGGCAATAACCTGTGGACCATCTAACTAATTTGAACCAAATTTGGTACAGCTGTAGTGAGTGACACATAGGGACACCTCAACCACGTAGTTTGTGATGATGTCATCCATCCCAATTCAAGATAGTGGATCTTGAACATTTAAGGCTAAAATGGGCTAACTTGTGAAGATGGTAATGATCAATTTAGATCATGGTGGAAGGAAAGTAGGCAGATTAGTTCTTACCAGAACAACTTGTTAATCCTTCTCTTTCCCCTCTTTGTCTCCTCTTTGCTAGGGGTGTGCACGGAATTGGCTGGTCTGGTTCAGTTCAAGTCTGGACGGGACCCGAACTGGAGTAGGCCAGTTCGGTCTGGCACCCCCTCAACCCGCCCCCCCATTCAGTTCAGTCTGGGGAGGGGGTTGCGAACATTTAAATAAATAATAATATATATTTGCACATAATAATATATTTTTTAAAACTTACCACCTTCAGGGGAGTTGTTGGAGGCGTGTGTGTGTGTGTGTGTGTGTGTGTGTGTCTAAGAGCCGGCCGGCTGGTATGGGCATGAAGGGAGGCCGACGGTGAGGAGGAGGAATTATTACTTCGTGGACTCCCCCCACACCTCCAACAACTCCCCTGAAGGGGGTAAGTAATTTTTTAAAAAATTATTTTTTTAAAAAAAAAAGGTTCATGAACCCCCCAAACATGTTCGATGTTGAACCGGTTTGACCTCGAATGGTCAAACTGAACCAGTTTGATGTTGAGCATGTTTGATGTCCGGTGTCCAGCGTCCAACCTGTTTCTGCATCCCTGCTCACCGCCCACACTCTCTATAGGATCTTCACTGGGACAAGTGTCCAAACAACAAAATACAAAAGATTGCTAGACACAATGCAACAGTGATCCTTCAGTTACCTCAGGGCATAGAGGGCTTCGTAGGTTTAAACCAGCACTTTGAATTTGTCTTCTTGGCTAACCAGTAGCCAGTGAAGCTGCCCCAGGATGGGTGTAACTCTTGTATATATAATTCTGTAAGCATTCATATGGCAGTGCTCCTTATCAAGTGAAGCTTCTTGTCCATCTTCAAAGGCAACTCTATGTAAAGTGCATTACAGTAGATTACTCTGGATCTAAACAATGCATTGATTGATTGATTGTTGATTAAGTACCATCAAGTTGGTGTCAACTCTTAGCAACCACATAGATAGATTCTCTCCAGGATGATCAGTCTTCAGCTTAGCCTTTAAGGTCTCTGAGTGGTGCATTCATTGCTGTTGTAATCAAGTCGATCCACCTCTTCTTTCCTTTCCTTCAACTTTCCCCAGCAGTATGGACCTCTCAAGGGAGCTGGGTTTTCGCATAATGTGTCCAAAGTTGTTTGAGCCTGGTAATTTGTGCCTTGAGTGAAAATTCTGGATGGATTTGTTCTATGATCCATTTGTTTGTTTTCCTGGCTGTCCATGGTGTCCTCAAAAGTCTTCTCCAGCACCAAAGTTCAAAAGTGTCAATACTTTTTCTGATATTACTTTTAGAAAATAGTAATCTGCTTAGAAAGATATCTGACCTGACATGCATCTTGTTTCTCCAAAGTCCAGCTTTCACATCCATAGAGTGTAACAGGAAAAACCATTGTCTGAACGATTCTACTCTTTGTAGGTGTAGACATGTCATGGCATCTAAATATCCTTTCCAAGGCCTTTATTGCATCTCTACCAAGTGCTAGTCTGCAGCGTATTTCTTGACTGCTGGATCCTTTACTGTGGATGGTCGATCGTAAAAGTCAGAAGCTATCCACCACTTCAGTATCTTCATTATCAATTCTGAGGCTGGTTGCTGTGCCCATTGTCATTAGTTTAGTCTTCTTTACATTTAGTTGTAATCCGATTTTTTCACTGTGCTCCTTGACTTTCATTACTAGAGCTTGCAGATCATCTGCATTCTCAGCTATCAGAGTGGTGTCATCAGTATAGTTCAGGTTATTGATGTTTCTTCCTCCAACTTTAAAACCATGCTCATCTTCTTCCAATCCAGCTGCTCTCAGTATATGTTCAGCATATAAATAGAATAAGTAAGGAGAAAGTACACAGCCTTGTCTTACTCCTTTGCCAATCTGGAACCAGTCTGTTTCACCATGTTCTATGTGAACTGTGGCTTCCTGTCCTGTGTATAGGTTTCTCATGTGAACAGTGAGATGTTCTGGGACACCCACTTTCCAAAGGAAATTCCACAACTTGACATACTTGACACAATTGAAGATTTTTCCATAGTCAATAAAACACATATTATTGACTTCTTTTGGTATTCTTTGACTTTCTCAATTATCCAGCGTGCATCAGCAATGACATCTCTTGTTCCTCGGCCTTTTCTGAAACCAGTTTGAACATCCGGCATTTCCATTTCCACACAGGGCTCTAATCTGCGTTGGATGATCCTGAGCATTATTTTGCTAGCATGTGAAATTAAGGATATTGTGCAATGGTTAGCGCAATCTGTTAAGTCTCCTTTCTTTGGTTTGGGTAGGTAGACTGACCTCTTCCAATCTGTTGGCCACTGTGTCATTCTCCAAATTTGTGGCATAGTTTGGTTAGAGCCTTGACTGATTCTTCTTCTGTTGCTTGCCATAATTCTGTAGCTATTCCATCAATTCCTGTAGCCTTCCAACTTGGTAATGACTGGAGTGCTGATCTCACTCCATATTCCCATACTAGAGGTTCTTGCAAGTAGGGAATATCTAGAGTATCTTGTATGTTGACATCCCTGCTGTACATATTTTCAGTATCCTGCTTCCATCTCCGTTTGATCTTCTTTGAATCAGTCACTATCTGTCATTTGGCATCCCTTAACATATCAATTCAAGGATGGAAACTCCTTCTGCGTTCAGAGATCTTTTGGAAAACTTGCCTTGTTTTTCTGTGTCTATTTCCATCCTCAAGGTCTTTACAGATGTTATTGTAGTACTGCTCCTTGTCTTTTTAAAACAGCTTTCTGAAATTTCCTATTAAGTTCCTTTCTGAGGTCTTTATCTTTCTTGACTTTGGCTTCTCTCCTCTTCTTGGCAATTTCTACCATCTGTTCTGACATCCATTTTGCTTTCTTCTGTTTCTTGGTCTTTGGCAGTCTCTTTTCACATTCATCCTTAACAACTTTTTTGATTTCTTCCCACAATTCCTCTGGTTCCTTATCAATGAGGTTCAGAACTTCAAAGCGATTCCTGATGTTCTCCTTGAAAATGGTGATTACATTCTCACGTTCATATCTTGGAAACTGGATAGCTTTCCCCCCACTTTAGCTTGACTTGGAACTTGCACATGAAAAGTTCGTGATCTGTTCCACAATTGGCCCCCGGCCACATCATTGTTGTTATAACTGAGATCTTCCACCTCCTTGCACCAATAATGTAATCAATTTGATTTCTGTGTACTCCATCTTGTGACGTCCATGTGTATATGTCGCTTTGGTTGTTTGAAGAATGTGCTAGCAATGAAGAGAACATTGGCTTGCCAGAAACTAATAAGTTGTTCTCCCGCTTATTTCTGTTTCCTAGTCCATACAGTCCAACTGTATGTCCTTCCTTACCATTTCCAACTTTGGCATTCCAGTCTCCAACCACCAGCTGCACATCTTGCTTTCATGTTTTGTCAATTTCAGACTGAACTTGAGCATAGAACTCATCAACTTCCACTTCTTCCACATCAGTCGTTGAGGCAAAGACTTGAAAAACTGTCATGTTAAAGGGTTGTCCATGAAATCTAACTGATATAAGTTGGTCACTGACCACATTATATCCAAGTACTGTCAATGCTATATCCATCCTGACTATGAAAGCAACACCATTCCTTCTTTGTTTTTCATTTCCTGAGGAGTAAACGGTATTATTTTCTGACTGAACGTGCCCTATTCCAATCCATTTTAATTCACTGATGCCTAAGATGTCAATCTGTAGTGTATTCATTTCATCTTTCACTGTGTCCAGTTTCCCCATATTCATGCTTATGTTCCACATTCCCATTTTCAGCTTCAGATTTTCTTTTCCCACATGGCAACATCAGCCGCTAGATGTCCAAAAGGCTTTGATCGAACCGCGTCATAAACACCATTGGTACTTTGAGAGATCCTTGACTCTTCCTCAGTAGCATGATCTGATCTGGAGTGGTTTACCATTGCCTTCTCCCACGCATATGAAATGATGCCTTTGTCATTGTCACTTAAGTAAGCATCTGCCTCCAACACCTTCCTATATTGCTGCCACCCAATATAGGTGCCTGCTTGCTTTAGCTGGGCAGCTGGGATGACTTTCATGCTTTGGGTTACCGTACTGGGAGTATACCTCCAGGTGTTCTTCGTTCATCCCTCCCAGGAAACCCCCCCACCACCACGATGAGGCAGCATAGCCTCATTGTAGTATAGGTATAGGTATAGGTATAGGTAAAGGTAAAGGTAAAGGTAAAGGTGGGGTTTTTTTAAATCTTGACCATATACTTTTCAGATGAAAGTAGATTTTATGCTCAGTGTAGCTCTACTGTTGGTACTATGGTTTCATAACAACTATTCATGTTTTCATCCCCGTAACCAGCACATGTGATATATGTTATATTACTACTGTCCATATATATGCATGCCTGCATGTACCTTATAAGAACTCCTGAACAAACTAACAAGCAACTAGTGTCAAACCTGCTGATATAAACCTCCTCAGCCAATCTGTATTTTTAGGATTACATCTGCAGGCCCCAACATCAAATTTTATTCATTGAATGGTACCTCAATATGTCTGTGGTTAGAAAAAGTGCCCTGGGCTGCTTTTACTCACACCTGTGTTCACACAAGACCTTTTAGAATGTGAAACTATTGTGTTAAGACTCAAATGTGTGTGTGTGTTTTACTGCAAAATTATTAAGGATGTTTTCATTGATGATGTGCTTTTTACACACATTAAAAATAAATGTCCATACTACTAAAACTACAAATATGTGCTATTTGAGATACTGAAAGAAGAGTAAGGTAACTGATTTATTTATTTTATTTATATACCACCCTTCCAAAAATGGCTCAGAGCCCTGTGGTTGTCTTTGGTAGAATACAGGAGGGGTTTACCATTGCTATCTCCTGTGCAGTATAAGATGATGCCTTTCAGCATTTTCCTATATCAAAGCCTCTTTATTTTTTTTCATTTCCTAGCAGAATAGTAATAGGAACAAACCAAAATACATTCAGAACAAGCATATTCTTAACTATCAATCTCTTTTATTTAAAATCTGCCCTCACTGAATTGTTTCGTGATTAAACCAATTTCAGTTGAAAATTGCAGTTGAAAAACAAATAAAAAGTGTGTGGCATTTATACTTGTGACTGAAAAACTCTGCAGACATATTCTAACTCAATCTGGAAATGTATCTATGCAATTTCTCTCACACACATTCATGGACTATGTATATGATCTTCCAATCCATTCCCCACCCCCCCGAGGGATCACACAATACTACTTTCAGCAAGAGAAAAGCGAATTCTAACTAATTCTCCCATTAGAAGATTCAGAATTTTTTAGGCACATAATTGCTGCACATTGGATTGAGAAGTGCAAAAGAGGCACATGCCAGTTGGCTTTTATCTTTTGATTGCCACCATTCTGAATTAGAAATACTGTCACAATTGATAGAGAGCAGAAAGGAATGATGTCATTTGAGATGACACTATCAAAAACATACCTGTAAATGAAAGCTGGGAGAAACTGTCTATCCCACCCCTCCCCCTTAAAAATAAAGAATATAGTTTACATGAATGAAAATTCAATATTCCCTGGGGGTTCAGAATTAAACACAGACTGTAATAATTACTCTAATTATGTCTGTTGTGATTCTACCTTTCAGTCTACATGAAACAAACATATAACAATTAGTTACACTTTCATTTAATTAATGAGCTTTAGGAGAGCCAGCTATTATTATTTCGGTTGCATTCTAATTCTTTTAGAATGGGCCAAAGATAAAATTGTTTGTTTTAATTTGACAATAAACATGTCACTGGCATCACGTAACACCATATTTATTTGTCCCCCCAGAGTCTAAAGTTCTCTCTTTATTCATAGAACAAAAACCAGTATAAAACGGCAAGTGTGTGTTTTCTCCATGTTGCCTTTCTTTCATGACCTGCATGGCTTCTCTGCCTGAGAGCTTTCAAACCAAGATCAGTTTTTGGTTTCCACTCTGGAGTCAATTGGGCCTACATGCAGCAAAATGCTCAAGCATGTATGTGTAGCTTTCAGCAAAGAAATAGTCCCATTTCTCTATTGCCTGCAGGGATGGTGATGATATGGGTTTTTAATCCTTAGGGCAGTGCTTTCTGAACTTTCCCCTCCTGAAATAAAATTGGAGGCACACTTCACTCATACATCCCAAATGATTTAACTGCCACCTCTCAGAGGAGTCCAGTCCTGTGCTTCTGTGTAAAACACTGCTTCTGGGCATGCCCTTTTTTGAGGGTTGGTACTCCTGCAGCATTTTGAACAATTGAATGATCCAATCATACTTGATGCAGAGATGTCTGTAGCAAAATCACCTACCCTCCAGTGAAGAATGACTGAAAGAAGGAAAGGCCAGAGCTGTGAATCACAGAGAGGAATATCACTGGGTGTGTTGATATTTTGAGCTCACAGGGGCCTTTTGTGGCTTCAACTAATTTATTTCTTATAACCTACAACCAGTTCTCTCATGGTGTGTAAGTGTGTAAGTATCATATTTCTTACACCAGAACATGCTCAGGGAATGCTGGAAACTCTTAAAGAGAGAGAGAGAAAGATTCTGAATATGATACTTCCCACTGACTTGCAGACAGATACTACATTTTGCATGGACAATCCTGCCACTTAAATGAGCTGAATGCTTTACTTTTTACAGCAGAATATGCTCAGGGAAAGGTGGATTTGGGGGGGGGTATTTTTTTTGAAAGAATTTTGAAGAAGAAACATCCCACTGACAACCTGCACTGCACATACCACATTTTGCATGGAAGCAGTCTTTCCAGGCTTCCACTCTCCCCTCTTCCTCCAGCAAAGGTGGGGGTGGGGGTGGGTGGGTAGTGCTGTGCATTTATTTTTTAAAAAAATGTTTGTTTATTCAGATGTTTACAGTTAACTCCACTTTCACTAGGTGTGAATCCATAGGTATTTCTATGGACAGATAACATTTTCTGGCCGCTTTACTGCAATAGGGAAAATTGTTTAAAAATTAATGGCTTGACCAATTTGCTTCAAATTTTCCCACATGGCAACATCAGCCGCTAGATGTCCAAAAGGCTTTAATCGAACTGTGTCATAAACACCATCAGTACTCTGGGAGATCCTTCTCAGATACACAGAGCCCTGTCACCCTGCCCTACATCTTGTGCTCAGTGTCAAAGCCCTATGCAAGCCATTCCATGAGATCTGCATTCCATCTGCTCCTCACCTTCGTAAAACAAGGTAAAGCGCTCCCTTTTTGCTCCCTTTAGGTGGAGCAAAAAGGAAGTGCTTTACCTTGTTTTATGAAGGTAAGGAACAGATTCTTCCATATGAGGAAGGAATGATGGTCCAGGGGGGCTAATTTTATGCCATGGAACAAGCCAGTTATAGGGCTTTTTAATTTTTTAAAAATAAATTTTTTATTAAAAATCATCTCATTGATCAATCCACTTCAAATTAAATGTACAGAGGTCTCCCATCATGCCCTACATCTCTGCTGAATATCAAAGCCATAAGCCAAGCCATTCCAGGAGATCTAAGGGATGGGGCAAAAGGGGGGGAAGCTTTACCCTTTTTATGAAGGAAAGGAGCAGATTCCTCCATATGGGGTGGAAGTGTGGTCTAAGGGGTGGGGGCTTCAGTTCTAGATGTTTTGGTAATTTCTGCCATGAAACAAGCCAGTTATAGGACTTTTTGTCGATTAAAAATTCAAAAAATTATTAAAAATCATCCAATTGTCCAATCCACTTTAAATTACATATACAGAGGCCTTGCACTCTGTCCTATGTCTGTACCTGATATTAAAGCCCTATGCCAAGCCATTCCATAAATATACAATGTGGGTGATAACTACAAAAAGGAAATCACATACTTTCCATGAGGAGAAGAATGGGGCTGGGCAGGCAGAGGGTGTGCCCAGTGTTCTTCCTTCTCAGCTGCCTCTGCCTGTGGATGTGGAGTTGGAAGCTCAGTTTCCTGTAGCTAACTGCTACCCCCTCCCCGCCCTAGAGTTGGAGGTTGGCACAGTGACAGAGATTGAAGAACAGTGTTTGTATTGTTTACCCAATTCATTAGTCTTCTAGCTCCTTCTCCAGAGTTTTTGGAGATCTAGTAGTAGTGATGGTAGTTTGCCTTTTCCCTGGCTGCTGCTGCTGTTGCAGCATCCTCGGCATCCTCAGCCTGCGCGCAAGGGAGGGAGGAAGGAAGGGTTGGGTGAGAGCTGTGCTTTATGGCCATAGGTCTTCCTCTTGGGACAATGTGAAAGGAGAATCTCAGCAGGGCCCTTTGGTTGCTCTCCTTTGCTGCTGAGGCGAATGGGAAAGACCACACAGCAACAGTTATTCTCTTCATGCACCTCTCTCCTGGGAGACACAGAGGCCCCAATCTGGACGTCCCATGTGACAGCCATGTCTTTTAGTGCTGCCTCTTGTGGCAGCAACTGCCAGGCTCTCTCTCACACAGGAGCAGGGTGTGAATTGGAGTTGGAGGCAGGTATACTGAGCAGGTGCACTGCTTCCAAGTCACACAGAGAGAGAGAGAGAGCGAGAGAGAGAGAGCGAGAGAGAGCGAGAGAGAGCGAGAGAGAGAGAGAGAGAGAGAGAGACTGACTCAGCTGACTAGTGCTCAGCCCCACTTGGCCCCAGATGTGACACTGGGAGCTGGGAGGATATGATATGTGCCCCAAAGTCTGGGTGGAAGAGCACCTCTGATGCCCAAGCACACAGTTTGAGAATTAGGAAATGGATGATACTTTTATGGAAGACTTAAATGTGAAATCTTGAGGTTTTCAAGTGTGTGTGTGTGTGTGTGTGTGTGTGTGTGTGTGAGAGAGAGAGAGAGAGAGAGAGAGAGAGAGAGAGAGATTCTTGTTAAGGTTTAAAGAGCTGTCCTTGGTTATATTCAGGATTAACTTGCAAGAAAGCAGAATATTTTAAGAACATTTGTTGTCATTTTTAAAAAATACCTTATAATATAACTAAAAGCAATGTTATCAATAGAGGTCAAAGAGTTTCCCTTTTTGTAAATATAGGGATTTGTGCCTTTGGCATGCATACCTAGTGCATAGACTCATTTAATTATTTAAAACAGTCGTTGGTATGCTGAACAACTAAATTGATCAGAGATATAACATATGGTTTGAAACATGAGGTGGGGTTGATGATTTCTAAATGGTCCCATGCTGAAAATCCATATGCAATCACACTTGTCAGAACACTGTAGCAATAATAGTGGCCTGCATCCAAACGAGTGCTGTGCTGTATATGCTGTTGTGTTAACACAAAGATGTAGCATAATGAAGTTGCACAAAGAAAGGAATATCTGTTCCAGATTAGTTATTGCAGTAGCAGAAGACGTCAGCTACTGGTATGTTGTACAATGCCTTGTTGCGCAACAAATTGCATGATGCCTTGCACAACGCCTAGCACAATTTTATATTTGTCTTGGAGAAGGTTTTCTACTAGCAATTGCCCAACATTGCTGACCTCCTCAATTTTGCTCAGCTCTGCAAACTTCATAAGTAAAAGCAATTTATCTCATTGTATCAGCACAACACTAGTCTGGATGTCAGCCACTGAACCCTGAAGTACAAGTCTTCATTTCTGCTCTTCATCTTTTTGGATACCAAGGACTGTGTTGTATTCTGTCTAGCAATCTTTTCTGTTTTGTTGTTTGAACATTTGTTCCAGTGGGGATCCTGTAGAGAGTGTTGGGGGTGGAGCCAGAAAGAAAAAAGGAGAGAAAGGAAGAGAGAGAGAGAGAGAGAAATGGAGGTGCTTCTGAATAAAACCTTAGTTAAACCAGAGAGGCATGTTTTGGGTGGTATAAAAATATGTTTAAAAAATCAGCATAATATTTCTGTGTGTTTAAAAGGAAAGCAGTTATAAAAGGCTGCTGCACAACCTGCTCTACAACAGGCTGTAGTTTAAGACACTTTAGTCCCAGTATTATCAGTGGACCTAAACCATGTTCATGTCTTAATCCTAAATGCACATGCTGTCCAGTCAGGGGTGCACCAAGGTAACGTGGGCACTTGGACTGCCCACCATGAGGCCCCTCGCACGAGGCCCCCCAAAATTTCATTTGGGGGGCCCACCTTGTCAAAGCTCCATTTTTACCACAGGCTTGCGATGATCTCTAAACTGGGCAGACATGCCTCACAGTTGCTTCAAGATGCTGGCCCGAACAGATGGGCTCAGGGTCGTTCCTCCTCCCCCCCCCGCAGCCACCTCTCAGCTGCAATAATTGTTTTTAAACAACAAAAAAGGCGCTTTGGTGGGGCGGGCGCAGGGTAGCTCAGCTGCCGGAGGCTCCTGGCCCCAGCCATTTGGAGGCTGCTCTGGACCCTGGAAGATGGAGTCCCCAAGTGAGTCCAGTTAGTGAGTCCAGTCTTATATTGAATTATGCACACCTAAACCCATTGATTTTACTGGTTTTAGGTATGCCTAATTCTGCATAAAAATGCACTGTTACTTGCCAGCAAGTTACATGGAATTCAGTGGGTCTCACTTCCAGATAAATATATGCAGAATTGGTATTTAAATCATGCTATTTAAATTCAGATGGGTTATGGTTTGGGCAGTAACACTCTTCTCCATTTAGTGGATCAAAAATATTGGAAAACCACCTGTCTGCTATAATGTTTAGTTCTGAAAATGCTATTCATGCTTGTGCATATATGTAAAATATGTCTTCTTGTGTCTGAGTCATAAAACTAGTATTTAATTTACAGCATTTTACTGTTTTTTAAAAAGATAAAATTGGACCTGAGTTCAGCCCGCCCCCCCGCCCCCCACCGCAAATCTCATCCTCAGAATGTTTTGCTTTCTAAGACACTTGTTTCCACTGAAGGGATCAATGTCATGTTTGCATTAATTTTTAATAGATGACATGAAAATGCATCTTAAAGTGAGGAAATGCCCTGAAAAAGGATACTTCTGACTCAGTATGACAATTCTTATGGAACGTTTGGACAAAAATGTGTATGTTGATATTTAAGGGAAACACATTTTAGTTAATGATGCACTGGCACTTGAGTCTTTGGAAGCTGTATAAGATTTAGAAGTCAGGCATTGGGTGTTGTTGGAATTGTGGTAAATGAAAAGGGAAATTCCCATTCCCCAGTTGGAGTCACCCAGAAAACCTTTAGGTCATAGTTCTGTACTGAGGAGACCACTGATACTTTAGACCCATAACAATTATGTTAAAGAAGCAATGTTTCAGAAGTAAATTGTGTAAGTGTTACATGTGATTGGGAGAATAAGAAACATGACCTTTTTGGGGAGACACTGGAAATAAACCACCAACTCAACTAAGGAGAAATGGACTGAGAATAAATAGGAGCTTGATTCTGTGGCTAAACTAACAGCATACAAATATGTCAGATAAGTAAAACAGAGAAAAGACCATTTGGGAAGTTATTTATCCTTTACTTACAGAGGTCTAAAAATGTTCCCCCTATAATTAAATTTTAAATTTCCTGGTTTGCTGTAATTTTGCTATTTAATAAAATGCAACTGAAAAAATGAGAGAGAGAGCATGATCTTCTAATGCATTTAATCTGGATCTAAATCTATTTAGATTTAATTTCTGATGGACATATAAAAAGCCATTGGAACCTTTCAGATATATCTCAGCTGTCTTCATTAACAGTGGATACACCATACTTCAACAAGACATTCTTCTTTTTAAAATAGTAATTGTTGTATACAGCCACAAGATTATACTTCACACTACCTCCACTTTCCGAAATCTGAAGACAGACAGGAAATTTCTATTTGAAGTTCAATGCAATTGAGCAAAGGCCTTGAAATCTACCCACCTGAAGTTAATTGAGACAATGTCCTATTAAAAATAATGTTTCATTGGTTTCAAAAGGATTTAGTTGTGACTAACTTTATCTAAATTTGGGCTATAGGATACTTCTATAATTATGTTCCGCATTTAACCCTAGATGATAAAAGAAGTACATACCCTATGTACCCTTTAAGCTAATGAAGAAAATTTAAATTTTACAGTTATTAGTTTAGCAGCTAAGGCTGCAATCGTGTGCCTAATAATTCATACATAAATTCTACTGAAGTCAATATAACTTACTCAGGCAAAACAGATCACAATTCATGTGGACTCCACAAGCCCATCAGTCATTTTCCCTCAGTGACATGAACATATCCACAGATGCCACTGGATTCTACCTAGATCGGAATCCTTACAAAGGTGGATTCTAGTAAGAAATTCCCTACATTACTTAGCACAGTATTCACAGACTACGAGGGCACACAATGCACAAAATGTGATTGGATCTTTTGAGGGGAGGGGAATGGTTACATGAAACAGCACAATGATTATGAAATGTCATGCAAACAAACATTTAATTAATTATACATTTGTGAAAGCTTCCTGTGCAGGAACTGACAGCACAGAGATTTTAATACAAATTTATTTGGCTAGCCTTAAAGAATGCTACATTATAAATGTGTTAATTTTGAACAGGGACTGTACCATTAATCCCCCCAGCCACTTTTCTGGACATTGTATCAATCCAAGGCCATCCCAATATCTTTCATTTATTTATTTCCAAGCAAAATACCCTCTTAGGACTCTCTCTCTTTTTTTTTAAGAAGAGCTTCTATATACATAATGAAAGTTGCAGATTATCTTCCAGAAGGGGGAAAGCTACAGAGACAGACAACAATCTCCAAATGCGCACAGAGCCACAACAGTTAAATCTCAAAGCCACAGAGAAATTGGTTGAAGGCTGTGAGCAAAAAGTGTGGTTCCAGAGTATAATCCTAGCAATACACTATGTTCTTTGCAAAAGGTTGTGAGGCCTTGGCCTAATAAGCATAATCTCATTACACTGCAAATAAAAGTTTCCTATTTATCTCCAGATTTCAAATGAATCTAATAAGGCTTATGATACAGTCACCCAATACCCTAATCATATTTCTGCCTATCTAAAAGCAATCAGTAATTGTGTTATAGCAGAACGTGCTGACAATACCTCTGACACAGAAAGGAGAATGAGAGCCCAGCTGTACTAATTAAATTAAATGCTAGGCTGATGGAATACATTTGCTGAAGCTTGGAGAGTATGGGTGCAGAATTAATAAGCATTACAGCTTAGAGCAGGAGATGATATCATAATGGATGCAAGGTTTTGATGTGGAGAGCCTCATTCAGATTCAATGTACCATAATGTACGGATGTGACAGCTGCTTAGAGAGGTGCAGAACCTTGAACAAAGTGCACAGGAACTTTCCTTTTTATTTCATCGCTTTATTTCTTGGTTAGGAACAGTATATTTTTAACATTATATCCGAAGCTTTGGAAACTACCAAATCAGGACAGTGAGAGCCCCTGCAATTTGTAATTTGTTACAACCATATTTATTAACATGGATTGCCTTCCCCCTTGATTTATATGTGAAACATACTGGGCCATGCTGGGAATATCATGGTTAAGAACTACTATTGCTTCCCATCTTTCTCTCAATATCTTTCTCTCTTGTCTCTGTGTTTATAACAATAACTCTTGTCAATATGGATTATTAGAATCATCACGATAATTTCACATTCTGCTGCATGCAACATGCCTTGTCTGTTTAAGGCTACAGTCTTCTGCACATTTACCTATGAGTAAGACTTACTGAACACACTGGGACTGACTTATGCATAGAATTGGTCTGCACACCATGAGGCTTTCTTTTGCTAATGGTCTGAGCCTCCACACATCTATTCAAAACCAAATTCAATGGGACTTACTTCCAAGTAAGTGTGCAGAGGATTGCAGCCTAAACCAGTTCCTTGCTGTGCTCGCTACTCTGGTGCAGCTCATCTGCTCCTTTTTTCTGATTTGGGTACTGTATAATGCTGATGAAATGACATGTAATTTTGCTGTTGGTGGTAACATTCAATGCATGGAAACGGTCACAGAGAGAGCTGGTGCCGTATAATGGTTAAGTGACTGAATTATGAATTGGGAAGTCCCTGGAATGATTCACACCTCTGCCATGAACTCACGAAGAAGCCTTAGGTAGGTCACTTTCAACCTGTTGCTCTCCCCACCTACAATACAGAGATAATAATTCTGCCCTGACAGATTTCAGCAAGATAATAGCCCCCTTCAGGCATGATCAAACTATGCATCCAGATACAATGCCCATGGCAGTGTGCCAACAAGAATGCTGCATACCAACATTCTTAATTATGGGAGGATTTCTTCCTGGGTACAATATTTATCTCTGCAGGCAATGTTGTATCCATGGAGAGCAGGGGGAGGGGCCTATGGAGCATGTTGGTGCAGAAGGTGGGGCTTGCCAGAATGTTCCAGTTGGTGTTGTAACTCTGTACAGCATCTATGGTTTGATAACACCTGAAGAAGCTTTTTAAAACATTATTGAACCTTTTTGAACATTCTAAAACAGTGCATAAAAGCTAAGTATTAAGCAGGCTTAATAACTTGATAAAAGCTGCACTACACTAAAGTAAGCCAAATACCTCTTAATGGAATTTACTTTTTCCTTAAGCCTTGTTAAAAGATCTTCTAATCCACTGTGACTGTACAATTCTGTTCACATTTCAAATATCAAGACTTCCAAGTCCAGCACCCCAGTCGAATTACAGTCTAATTGTAGAATTACAAATAGGAACAGAAATCCCACACCTGTTGTTTGGAGGATACCACTTCTGTGCGGAGGGTTGGGTTAGATAGCACAAAATAACAAAATAAATAAATTTAGCTCTAGATGAATTTTGTTTATCTAGATTTATATCCCATTTTCCACCATCAAATCCACAAAGCAGCTAACAATAAATCCAAAATGCAAAACGTTTAGCTACAAAACAAAACAACTGTGCTAGCCTATATACATGAGAATATATAATGCATTATTCTATAATTTCTAATGCATTATTTTTAATAATGCCCATATGATTTTAATTGGTGAAATTCAGTCCAGAATAATTGACTCTCCTGTCCAATATCCCTTTGGTGTTGAACACAGACACTATCTGTGTATCTGTAGATTCATCTTCATATATTGTTTTAGCCCAGGTATTTTAAGAAGTGCTGGAAGGATCCTGCCGTCCATCACTGGGAAATCACATCCAATGCTTCCCATCTGTGTATTTATTTACCCCTCAACTCTCATCCTGCCCCCAACCTCTCACATAAATTTCAGTGCAAAATTAAAGGGCCATCAACAAGCCTCTCATCTGACCAGCTTAGCTCATGCCAACACAGCGCAATTTCTTGTTCATAAATTAGCAGTACTATCTCGTGAACTGCAGCATCAAAGCAGCTGTGCCAACTGAGCCAGGAAGGCCAGCCAGGATTCATTATCATGAGAATTTTGACAGGATATTAAATTTACTAATCCTGAACTTTCCAGACTGACCCTTAACTCACAAGCAGACAATAGTGACAGTTCCGAGCTCCACAAAGCACATTCTCTCTTTTCTGTGCTCTCTGAATGGGTTTCTATCTTTCTAACATGTGCATATACATATACATATACATATACATATACACATACATATACACATACACACACTCACTATAGAAGTGTGTGTGTGTGTGTATAAATATGTACACATATATATCTACATATACCCAATTCTACTCTTCCTCAGAATCTGAGCACTGCGTGAATGGGTAATTGTGCTTTCCCACAATATAACTAATTTTGGACGGGCTTGTTACCTGCCTCCTACTGCATATGTGATATGAAGTACTATTTGTTTTATTATCTCTTGCCCCTTCTTAACTACTTGTATATGTTATACAATCCAAATATCACCTTTTACCATTCATGAAACTGAGGAGGTGAGGGTTGTGCCTTGCCATATATGTATCTATATCTCTAACAGAGAATGAAACAGCCCACTTCCTGTCCCCCGTTCTTCTTTTGCCTCCTACTCAGTCAGGCGTGTTGTGCACATATAGGCTTTATACAGTTGGTTAAGTAGGTTGTCTTCTGAGGGGCAAACTACATTATGATCCCTTTTGTACAGGAAATAGCTTTAGAATGGTTTTTTTTTAATTGAAATTTTATTCAAGCAGTTTAAAACATCATTTTGAGCTGAGGTGGCAGGTGGAAAAGGGTGTTTAATTATTTCCCTGATATCTATTTTTCTGCTCAAAATTGCCTCCTTGCAGAGGTTCCAGATGTATGTTTGCAAGGATAAAGATGTATCTGGGGAAAAGTAGCTGGGGGGGAATTTGAGTCAAAAAACAAATAGGGGAGAAGGTGTTAAGGACCTCCTCTCCACTGCTCAACATCACTTTCTCCTGACTCAACAATTCATTTTACAAAAACTCCTTAAACATACAGTATTTGCATATGACATTTAGTCTGGTCTTATGAGGCTTTTGTTTCTGAAGGATTCCTGACTGCAAGAAGATCAGCCAGCTAGGTTGCGAGTATGCATGCCTCCTAAACCTGCAGTCAAGAATACTATATTGTATGTCTTCTCACCAAAGCTCTGTGCCATGACACTCTCTCTTTCTATCTATTAACATTTTTACTGATTATTATCATATAACATAACACAGGCAAATGTAGCTTACAATATACAGCTTACAATAACAGAAGCAACCTTCTCCATGGCTTAATTTGAACTTGGGCTTAGTCTTGGGACACTGGAGATAATAAAATATAGAAAACAATGGCTCCCTTCAGACATAATGGCAAACTGTGGGTCCAACAGAATTGCAGTTTACCTCCATCCCCCCCACTGCCACCCAGATGATCCAATCTGCAGTTTGGGAGACTACAAGTGTGCCAGGTGGGGGCTGGGAACTGGCTGCACGCGTGGCATGAAGGACAGCCATGGCATCCAGTCAAATAGGAGAGAGGGAGGAAGTTCCTACCTCAACTCCGGTTTGAGGAAGCAGAATTAACGGTGGCAGAATCCAGACAACACAATGCTGATTAGTGACCTGAGGTTTTGGTGGTGAAACTGAATTGCAACTTCAGGTACAAATTCAAGTTTGGGGGCTAAAACCAACCTGCAGTTCAGTAACAAAACCGTGGGTTCACACATTAGGACAACACAAATCTTTAACCTGTGTCAGGGTTGTCTCCAGTTTTGTGTTCTGTCCAAAGGTGGCTATTGCCTTTGAGCACATGCAGACTATTTTCCAGAGTCCATATCTTCCAGAAAGGTTGAAGTCCTGACATCCCACATTTTAGAAAACAGGCAAATCCTGGCTTACCACTTGTTGCTGATAGGAAGCAGTCTGATTGATTCATGTCCAATTAAAAATGAACTTGAAGGAGTCTTCTTTCCTCAAAACAATTCAGCTTACTTTGCCATTTGTAGGCCTATTCCTAAGAGACTGAATGCTAGGGCTCTCTTTAAGTTCTTAAGTGGTGTGGGTTACGATGACACAGGCATGCACAACTTAGGCCCTCCAGCTGTTTTTGGACTAGAACTCCCATAATCCCCAGCCACAGTGGCCAATAGTCAGAAATGTTGTAGTCCCACATTTGCAGGAGGGCCAAAGTTGTGTAGCCCTGGGAGAAGGGGTAAGAAGTCAGCTGGTAGATTGTTTGGGAAACAATTTCCCCCACCTCCAGTATCATTGTATATCCTTCTTCCTACCATACAATTTTATCTGTCCTTCTCCTAGTCCAGTCTAGAATGCACCCCCACCCCCACCCCCATGCCTGACACCCCCACCCCCACCAACCATCCACAGGCCTGCAGCCTCCCAGTTTATATGGTGTGGTGCATGGCTTTAAATAATTCAGCATCAAAAGCTAGTGAACTCTACCACCTTGCCCCCCACCGTCAAAGGTTCTCCTGAAACCCAGTGCCAATTAAGTTGCTGAAAACAAGAGATTTCCCTCCGATACTATACAGATAAAGCTGACCATTAAATCACGATTTAACATCCCCAGGCAGCGGTGGCTGCTGACAACCTCTAAAGCTTGTAATCTCATTTAACCCCCCTCCTGTCACGAGCAGGCCCAGCCCCTCTAGCATAATGCAGGCCAAATTAGACTCGACATGGCAACAAGAGAAATAAAAACCTCTTTAGCTTAAAAGTCATGCCACAGTGGGTAACCCTGACCTTCAGCTTTTCCTCACACAACCCCTAAGCCCCACTCTCTTCTCTAGGGACCTCAGAGACATTTTATGGTTAGAGAGATAGAGACAGACAGGCAGACAGAAAATAATAATAATGATAATGATAATAACAGTAATAGGAGAACTATAAAGCAGTTGCATTTCCCTTGAGACACATTACAGAGAATTTTTGTAGACAACAGAAACAAATTTCACCTGAGCTTCTTTTTTGTTTCTTCCAAAAAAGGTCCCCCTTTAGTAATAAAAGATGAACCCTGATGGCTTCCTTCAAACTGATTTGGCTCAATCTTCCCTTTTGCCTGCAGTGTTCTCTGACTTAGAAGCCAGGGGGCATCGCGGCTGGACCACCGATTCCCCTACTCTCTGCTTTAGACTCCTTGCATTTCCAATGAGGCTCATTTGATTTGTCGCCTGAAATCTTCAAAGCTTCCTGGGACTGTCATTTTCTGGAGTTCAGTTGAGATCCCTCTCAAGCAAAACAACCCTCTGGCTCTCCTTCCTCAGACTTCTGTTCACAATCTTCTCATTTGGTTAAGGGAGAGAAAAGGCTTCTAAATGCAATAATTCTACATTAATATTTAGAAAGGGCTAGAAAAGAGTTCAGAGGGTGTTTTCTTGCAGCTTTGTTGAAATGTCCCCAGTATTCTTAGAAAGACTTAATATTTCTCTCCTTCTCTCCTGACTCAAATGCATGTCAGTCAACCATAGGTGTTTGCATGAGGGAATGGCTGAACAAAAGTCAGTGTATATTTGTGTTTGCATCGCATATGCACAGTCAACAACTTCTGCAAACTTCAGCTCCATCGTTGGCAAAAGAGCCTTTTCACACCTCCAAGCACATGCAATCTGGGGTTTTTCTATTCATCAGTTTTTCCTTGCCAGAACCCAAATATGTTCTGCTTCAATCCAAGTCTAATTACAAAATGAAGACACATTCCGAAGCAATACATTTCTCTGCCATCTGCATTTCACTAGGTGGATTAGTCAGCAGATCCAAATAAAATCCTTTTAAAAGACTTGGAAGAAAAAGGTGCTCATGCTCTTCCTCACACTTTTTGGTTAGATTATATTATAGCAATTAAAGTGTGTGAATTGCAAAGATAAGCAACAACAATGACACCCAAAGTTGATAGATGGAAGAGAAAGAACACAGGAAGAGCAAGAAGAAAAGTATTGGATCTAGCAGAAACTTTGCTGCTTTCTCTTTAAAATAGCCTGTCTGTTATTAAAGCAGCTGTCTGCTCAATTCCAATTTGCACCAGATGATTCTGGATAGACTGCTATGTTCCCAAAGAGACCCTGCAGCAGGAGGAAACATTTTCAGAATGTCTAGCAGGCTGAACACTTGGGAAACGGGGGAGGGAAGCGGGGTGGGGTGGGGAGAGAGATCAAAAACAAAAAACTCAAGCTCATTACCTGCACACAGAGCTTTTCAAGATTCCAGATGCCAGACCTCTTGGTTCTGAAGATCAACTCAAAAATTTTGAAGTACTCCTTTTTAATCTTCCAAAAACAAAAAACGCTTTAATGTTAGTAGATCAGAATTTTTTTCCTGAGCTTTAAAACCCGGGCATAAATGTTTAGTGCAACTTCCCCAGTGCGGTAGTGTACCAAGCCCAGCCTGACCAAGCCTCTTTAGCAATGGAGTGGTTTATTTAATTTGTCAGTATAACAGAAGCAGCTGAATGAGAGACAGAGAATGCAGTGTGGTATAAAAGAAACAAAGGCTAAAAGTACCACTATTTTGATTCCCTTTTAAAAATTACTTCCAAAGTGTGGTATCTATTGTGAAGAATAATGCTGAACAAAGCACAGTGTCTTGGCAATATTCACAGAGCTCATTCACACAGCCGGTTCTGTCTGTACATTCAGAGGTAGAATACACTTATAAATGATGCATTGGAAGGACTATGGTTTCCATTGTGTTGCCAGTGTAAACAAAAAGACAGACAAAAGCTGAATGGCATATGGGCAATGAGGCTGCACTTTATTCAGCCATTCCAAAAGTATTGTGAAGGTAAAATATAATGCTTTTTCCCCCAACTTCAAAATAAGGGGAAATCAGCCTCTTAAAAAGTTCATTCAACAAAGGTTCTAAATTTTGTGAGTTGAGGTGTTTCGTAAAAAACATGCACACAAAAAATGAAACAATAGAGCAGATCTTTCAAGAAGGTGGCTGAGAGGAAAATTTCAATTGCTAAAAGTTAGATGAAAACCTATGAGCGGGGACAAAGTCTCAAGAGAAATGATTGTCCTCGTAATGTAGTGATTGAGTTTCACAGGAACAGGCTTGGGTGGGAACTGATAGACATTCACAGGCCTCTTGCTTTATTCTGCACTATTTCTTCAGTAAAACATTCAGCTTCTCTGTGGAAGGCTGCCAACTCAGACTGTATCACACATACTGGATAACTATCACTGGATCAGCAGTATGGTCTGTGATCATAGCTACCAGTCTGTGCTGTGCTGGGAACAAGCTGTATCTTTGTTTATGGTGACCAGAGAAAACATTTTTACTCTTTCATATCTGTGAAAGGGGGGGCGGGGGATGACATCTTTTTCTTGCCTTTCTTTATTCTTGCAGTAATATGTATCCTTCCCTCAGTAACTCTCTCACCCCTTCCTTGCCTAAAATGCTTCCTGTTTCAAAACCTGAACCCTGGAAGCAGAATAAATTATGGAAACCTAAGCACATTTATGAGTGTCTACTGAAATGATATTATTTATTCTGATTCTAGGTTTGGGATTTCTTGAGTACAAAATTTGGAATTTAGTGGGTGCTTAAAGTATGTTTTACTGTTATTAATATATTTTTTTACTTGCTTGGAATCCTAATGTTTATAACCTGCCCCTTGATCACCATTGCTCCCTTTTAACAGAATATATGTGAATCTCTCTAGCTCACATTCTGAGCAGTGTTAGATGTGCAGATCAGTTGTGTCCGTGGAAGAGGCTGCATTGGAGCTCATCTCAGAGTATTGCCAAGCAGGGAGGGAAGAACAATTTTTGCTGCTGTCACTTCCCTAAAAAGTACTTTTTGAATTCAGAAACATGCCCCTGAGGGTCATGCAGCCCTCAGGGACACCCTTCTGAAGTTAAAAGGTACTTTTGGAGAGAGGAAGAAGTAGTGAAAATAACTCCCCCTTCTAGGAACGTGCACAAAACAAATTTTGCTATTCATTTCAAGCTTGAAACGAATTGCAATATCCTTGAATTTATTTGCTTAGACAGCAGCCCAAGCTGATGAATCAACCTTGAAAAACTTGAACACTTTTGAGTGTTTCGCGCACCATTTTGAGGACTGTTTTTCTGGGGAGAGCTGGTCTACCAATTGGGGTGGGTGGATAGACCAGTCCTCTGAGGCAGGCAGATGCACGCAGTCTGAAGTGGCGGGTTGGTCTACCCACCAACTCAAATCAGTAGACCAGCTCTCCCAAGAAAAAGCTGAGTCAAAATGGGGCTTTTTTATTTTGAGCTTGAAACAGGCCCTTTATTTTAAGGGTGGTTTCTAGCCTGAAACACTTGAAATGGCCTGTTTTGAGCTTGATAAATTTGAGCTCAAATTGATTTGCATATCTTTACCCCTTTACCCTCTATGTACATTTGGCTGCTTGGCAACATTCTGGGCTGAATTCTGATATAACCTCTTTCACAAACACAACTTCTGTTCTGCAGTTTTAAAACTGCACAGAATATGAGGTGAGCCTCTTTGTATTAATCAGAAAAGCTTCAAAGCAAAAGCTACCAGACATTTATTTTTCAGGGCAGTCTAGATTATTATAAACCCTAGAGGAAAACAACTTTAAATTTCTCTATATGATGACTGTTATCATGTAGTAAGTCATTCATCTGATGAACTCACCATGTAGATGGCCAGTTTTCTGACCTTACCAATACAAATGCCCCTTTCCCTTTCTAAAAGCTTGAAGTGGCATAGCAAAAAGGGGAGGGGGCATAGTGATAGAGCAAGTGCTTTGTATGTAGGTTCCATCTCTGCATGTTAATGCTAAGAAAGACCCCTTCTAAAACTCTGAAGAACCAATTAGGGTAGTCAGTACTGAGTTAGTTGGACCAATGGCTTGACTCAGTAGAAGATAGTTTCACACATTAACAGGAAAAGTGCTTGACAGGCAGCCATGCAATAAAATGAATGGGACTGCTCTATGTGGATTACTTTGAGAAGGTGTGCAAGAATCTGTGAGGATTTGAAGGACCAAGTTTTTGTGACAAAAGCACTGATCTAGAGACATTCCAGAAGGCAATAAACTGTGGGATGTTCAAAACTTTCTCACAAGTTCCAAACACAACCTTACTCCTTGAACACATACTGTTGTAAGCTTCTGTGCCACTTTCTAATGCAATCTTATCCTCTGTACATGAGTTCATGCAGATTTTATAGTACTGCCTGCAAACCAGCTCTTGCAATCTGAGAAGAACCCACCCTTTTCTCCACTTGCCACAAACAGGAGCGTAACTATAATAGGGCAAGGGGAGACAGTTGTCTGGGGGCCAACTGCCTTGCCCCCCCCAGAGGCAAGTCACAGGACTGACTCCCTCAGCCACACACCCACCCGGGCTTCCTTCAGTTGTATTCATCCTCCGAAACTGATGTGAGTATTAAGACCTGGAGCTACCAGAACAGCATGTCTTTCTCTAGTACCATTACATGACTTGCATTATCCACAATTTACAAAACCTTTAAAAATAATTTAGTATGACGTTCTATTGTGGCACATAGGATGTGTGTGTGTGTGTGTGTGTGTGTATTTACTTCAGTGAGGGGGGCCCCATTTTAAAATCTTGTCTCTGGGCCCACTCCAACCTTGCTACGCCCCTGGCCACAAAGTAGTAAGAAAAAGGGTGAGTTATTCTTGGAATGAAACAGCTGGCCAGCATGCGGCGCTGTGAAAATCATGCCGCTTCCTGCTCAGTGTGAGTAGAGGATAAGATTATACTGGGAAGCAGTGTGGAAACTGGCAGCAAAATGTGTGGAAGAAGTAAGATTATGCTCGAAACTTATGTGAAAGCTTTGAGCATGCCATAGCTTATTGCCACCTCGAAATACCCTAGATGTAACTTCAACTTGCTTAATTGAGACAAATGAGCTGTGGTTTGAAATAACTGGAGCTTCCAAGTGAATGTAAGGGTGTTAAACATATCTGTGGGAACCAATTGTCTTAATTTGGGAGGCTTTATTACAGAGGCTTTATATTATGTTCTTTTCTGTAAACAATGAACACTGAAGTCTCTAATTCCTATATACATCAAATTTCATTACATATGGGACAGAAAGTGTTTATGTCTAGCTATGTCCAATGACCAATATTCCTTCCTCTTTTGAACATACCTCTGCAGTGCTTCTTGAGTGCGGGTGGAGCAGGGATGTTTTGCCAGCATGCACAACAGCACAAAATAAGTCATCCCAAATGCTTGAGACCAGAAAAGTGTAAATAGAGCAATAGGTAAAGTGTGCCGTTGAGTCGGTGTCGACTCCTGGCAACCACAGAACCCTGTGGTTTTCTTTGGTAGAATACAAGAGGGGTTTACCATTGCCTCCTCCCACGCAGTATGAGATACCTTTCAGCATCTTCCTATATCACTGCTGCTCGATATAGGTACCAGCAGGGATTCAAACAGGCAACCTCATGCTTGCTAGGCAAGTCATTTCCCACTGCGCCTGTAATCTATGTGCTATAACTCAGGAGGGGGGAAACCCCTACAATACATCTTCATAATCATTTTATAGAATACAATTAATTCATCTTAGGGGAAATGGCAGAATAACTTTCCAGTCTTAAACAGAGAGTAATATGGCATCTTACAGACGAATGCATTGATTGCTGCATAAGGTTTAATGGGCTAGATCCCACTTAGTCAGATCCATAGAGTTGTCTCCTAAGAAAGTAGCTTTATATGTTCAAATATATACAAGTTCCTGTCCCCAGCAAATTAATACACTTATGTTTATATAAACATAACGCACTAATATAGAAGACCACTTCATACATTTGACAAAGTGAGCTCTATCTAATGGAAGTTTATGTCACAACAGATGTGTTATTCTCTAAGGTGCCATGGGACTCTGAGCCTAAATCTACGACATGGCATTTACTTCTAAGTGGGCAACATTCAGACCAATTTTGCTGTGACTAAGCACCACTGAAATCAAAGAAACTAGTTAGCCATGATTAACCAGTTGTGGCTAACTTAGTCTGGATGATGCCCAACATTTTAACCTCACCCTTTCTTTTAAGAACCCAGGGTAATATATGTGGCTCTTTCTCCCTTTTATATTCACAACAACCCTATGAGGCAAGTTAGGCTGAGAGATAATGGCCAAAGTCACCCATGAGCATCCAGGCAAGTGGGGATTTGAATTTGGGTCTCCCCAGTTCTATTCTGACACTCCAAGCACCTCACCGTCTCTCTTTAGAACAATGTATCCATATCCAGATTTACAATAAAAGTATCCACCTCCATAGATAATCTGACATTTTAATAACTTCACACTTAAGCCCCATCAATTTGCTCTTCCAAGGTTAATTGATTATTGCTACCACAGTACCATCAGAAAAGATCAGAGTGCTTACAATTTTTCATTAATCCTTTTCTGTTCAGTGAGAGGATGTAAAAGAGGGCTACAGTGGTTGACTGAACTTCTTCAGATTAGTTTATCCCCCTAAAGTTGTCTTTATGATGAATTTTCGTACCATCAACATAACATGTAGTTATCAGCTAGCAAGGCCAATATCATGTCTTCAATTAAAGTGGCTAAAATTCAAACAGAATTAATAATGGTTAGCACATAAGTTTATTAAGGGGGGAAAGCAAAAGATCTGTATACATCTCTCTGTGTGTGTGTGTGTGTGTGTGTGTGTGTGTGTGTGCGCGCGGGGGCACCCCAGTAACAAACCAGAATCCCAGCTCTTTCTTAAAGCTGACATTCAGCATTTTTGCCTGGGTAAAAGCCCGTCAGCATCCAACAATGCCTCTCAGGGGTGTTCTAGTAGAGATGAGCTTTATCAGCAATTGCATATTTGTTATTGACATCATTCTTTTCAGTGGCCTAGATGGCACAATGGGGGATTAACCCTCATGCAAGGCAGTGTGACAACTCAGTTGAAAAACAGAACCTGGTCAAATGTCAGTTTTAAAAAACTGCTGTTGTAGAAAATCCCTTTAAAAAAAGAAAGCACTGCTACATTTGCCAGAAACCTACATTTATTTTTTAAATGATCACGGCGGTGTTTTTATGAGTTTGGGAAACAAAAATATTTCCTCATATAGAAAAGCTGGAAATGAGAAAAGATAACATACTTCTGTTTTATCGTACATGCCATCTTCGTTTTCTCACCTGGCAGCTGCCTATTATGGAAGCTTCCCATTTTTAAAATTTAAAAAGCTAAGCTAGTTGGTTGGTTTCTTGCGGTTTTAACCTGCTTTCCTCTAAAGATCTCAAGCACTGTTTTAGCTTCACAGAATCAACCCCCTGAGGTAGCTTAAGCTGAGAGATCATGCAGGCTTGTCCAGGGCCACCCAGCGAGGTAGAACTAAATGTACCAAGAAATAAGAGGCTGCCAATGAAAATGGCAGCACTGTGTTAAATTGCCTGTTTCCCTCCATAACATTTAGTATATTACCCTCTGTCCTGCTATCAGAATGTATTTTTGTCTTGCTGTTTTTCTAAATTAAATTCTGTTGTTTTTATTCTGAATTATGTTTGCAATGTTGTTTTTGTTATACATTGCCCCAATATCCTTGATGAATGGTGGTATATAAATACATTACATGAGTAATATATTGTGCTGTGGGTTCCATCACTCACACCAGTAGCAGCTCATGATGCAGAGAGAGGGTGGGAAAACACACAATAAAATGATGTCTTACCTGCACTTTCATAGCTAAGCGGGATTTGAACATGCATTTCCCACATTCACACCTGCTACTGTACCACACTGCCTCAGTTTTAAAAGAGTTAGATGCTGAACGTAATATTTAGAACAAAGTCTAATTCTAGTTACCTGACTAGAAAACGTGTTACCTGAATAGAAATCTATGCTAGTTATTGAGTGGAGTCATGTTACAAACAACATGTTTCATCTGTGAACTGCATCTGGCCCTTTATTACATCACCCTCACCCAGCAATTCATTTTGAAAATGGGAACTCCAATCCATACACACATCCCTTGGTCCTCCTTACCCTGAAGCTGGAAAGGGCTAGCCAGAGCTTTATCTACATAAGACAAAACGAGAATAATAAATTCAATTTAATCATGATCATGACTACCAATTATACCCGATATTACTGTCAACAGGTTCAGCATGAATTGATTCTTTCTCATGCCTCTTCAGGAGAAGGAAGGCAAAGTCATTTGGAAGAATTCAAGGCATCGAAATTAAAATGTGTGTAAATTAAACACATGCGAAGTGCGCAATATGTGGCAAATTAGTACAGAAAATACTGCAAAAATTGTGCATCTTCATGGTTTGCCTGCACACCATGATGTGACAGGTATCATTGCCCTTTGTACAATTATTTAAACCCTGTAGGAATTCCCAGTGTCAGGGTATGTCAGCATACTGTTATTAGACAAGTTTAATTAGGATCTACCCTGCTGCTCCTAACAAGTATTTAATTAACTTCTAGGCAGGGTAATTAGCTTTTAGATTGTGGCTGATTTTCTGTCTCACCTTCTGTTGACACTTGGCCTCCAGTAAGGCAGCCTGCTTTGCTGACAGTGTAATGGATAGTATCTTTGGGAAGCCTAATATCAAGCCTGACTAGACTAATAAAAAAAAAAGAGGTGAAGATAAAAGACAAAATAATGACTGTCAGGTCATGGTCCGAAAGTGCTACAAAAGGCCATAGATCAGACAGGAAGACACAAAAGCCTGCTAAAAGGAAAGGAGGAAAGGAACAATTTGACCTTACGTACTTCAGGAAAATAGAAATAATTGGACAAGATGAGGAGGGGGAAGGAAAGAAAAAATGGAGTGTAAAGTATTTTTTGCAATATACTGAATGTAACTATTAAGAGTGTAGTTAGCAGCATTTAAAAATATATTGATAGAGTTTTTATGCTATATTATTAGCCAAATAAAGGGGGATTTTTTTAAAACCTTAATCACAAGAGGCAATCTATTTCTATCTCCCATCAGCAAATAAAAATTCTGGAAGAAAGTGAACATTAAACAGAATTAGCAAAGTGCATAAATGAGCCTTATCAAACTGGTTGCTATTTAACCCCTTCAAGCCTCCTGAAAGTGCAGTGGAATTCAAAGAGTGTATCTTTTGATCCACTCTGTACAGTTCTTTTAGCCATTCCTGACATATCATTAAAAATAATGGTGCTGCATTCAGTAACACAGCTATGCAAAAAATTTGGGACTAGGGGGTGGAGTGCTGAGGAGCTTGCAAAACCCTTTCCCTGTCATTAGGACAAAAGGCTGGTAATTTTCTTTCATTTTGAAAGCAGGATAATTTTTTTAAAAGTCTTAATTTTTGCAGAGTGCCCCAGGTACCTAAGTGTTGGTACTCCATGCCTCTTTTAGTTACAGCATTTCAACAGCATTGGTCCAAAACATTAACAATTGACAAAGTATTACCACTGGGGTTTAGCTTCTTATTATTAAAAAATATACATACGGGAAAAGGTCTTCCCCCCCCCTCCATTGATCAAAGCATATATGAAGGAGAAATTCTAATTACAAAGGCTTTGAATGGGAATGTTTTAAATTTGCCCTGTGGAATATACCTTATCCAAATCCTAGTGCTTTGCAATGCTTATATCATACTGGCAGAGCACCCTGATCATGGAGAAAGATGTATTATTCTGTAGTAAGTCATTAGAGAATTCCATAAAGCAGTACTGTTGAATACATGTAGCTGAGATGAAAGAAGGGACTGGGCATTTGTGATGTTGTGGTGAAAGTTGGTGTCTAGGCATGGCAAGTTGCTCTGGCTGAATGCTTACGTGTACGCAGGTGGCCCATGACATGAGGTCTTGACACAGGGATTTAAAAACATCTTCATTATGGAATGCATCTTCTCCAAATTTTTGTTTCCATGCTCAGTAGCGAAAGAACAGCATTACTACATAACATGGAGGCTGTTTAGATACTGACCCTGAGACTTGCTAAAAGAAAAGAAAACTTTTGCAACACTCTTAAGAATAAACAAGGGACAGCACACTGTTCATCCATTACATGTATATGATTATTTTTTTTACAGGTGACGGAGTTCACTCAAAGTGGAAGGTGGGTAAACATTCTGGCTCCTGGTTCAATCAAAACACACACACAACAGCTAAGAGAGAGGGATACTTGGCAAATTCGTTTCCTTAGGATTTGTGAGCTGGTTTTTTTGAACATGATATTCATTAAACTGATACCTTGGTTGAGCTTTTACTGTATCAACATGCATTGGAAACAGAACAAATTTTGGCATAGTTGAACTGAATGTGAAATATTCCGTCACATGAACATAAGAACAGAAGAACATAAGAACAGCCCTGCTGGATCAGGCCCAAGGCCCATCTAATCCAGCATCCTGTTTCTCACAGTGGCCCACCAGATGCCACTGGAAGCCACAGGCAGGAGTTGAGGGCATGCCCTCTCTCATGCTGTTACTCCCCTGCAACTGGTACTCAGAGGCATCCCACCCCTGAGGCTGGAGGTGGCCCTCAGCCCTCCAATGATAGACCTGTCCTCCATAAAGCTGATGATAGACCTCTCCTTCATAAAATTATGGGTTTTGCCCATGAGTTTGCCCATCTTCACCTGCATTTCTACCACAGGCAGTTGCTTTTAACACCATTATCTATGACTAGAATTCGGAGCGGTGCTTGTGTGTGCCTAAGAGGCATTTTGAATTTGTTGTTTGAATGATCCCCCCACCATGCTGTATTTCACATGGATTACGAAACTCTCCTCAGTTTCCAAAGATATTTGCCATGTGGCATAGGAGGATTCTTGAGCCAGTTCCAAACTCCTTTGGCATATGGAATTACTATTTACGTGTTTCTTTGGATCTCAGCCTATATAGTGAGGAATGCTAGAAGTGAACCAACTGGCCTCTGGTGGAAGAAGAGAGAGGCAGTGAGTCAAATATTTATTATTTATTTATTTATTCATTCAATTTTTGGCTCAGGGCGGTTTACAATGGGGCTGTGGAATGCGGGGCTGTGGAATGCGTTCCCTGTGGAAATCCATAATTTGAATTCTCTATTAGCCTTCAGGAGAGCCCTTAAAACATATCTGTTTGGCCTGCCTTTCTAGGGTTTTAACTCAGTTTTAATATTTTAACCCGGTTTCAGGGTTTTTAATTACTATAATTGTTTAATTATTGTTTTAAAATGTTTTTAAATTGTTAACTGTTGTTATATTGTTTTTAATTTTTTGTTTTAGCTCTTTATTGTTTTAGTGGTTTGTTTTTAATTGTAAACTGCCCTGAGCCATTTTGGAAGGGCGGTATACAAATCAAATCAAATCAAATCAAATCAATAAAATAAATAAATAAATAAAACAGAAACCATTAAAACCAATAACAATTAAAACAGAAATATAAATAACAATTAAAACATCTTAAAAACAATTAAACTATCAGAACAATTAAAACCCTGAAAACCAGGTTAACATTAAAACCATCAAAACTAATTTATTTATTTATTCATTCATTCATTCGATTTCTATACCGCCCTTCCAAAAATGGCTCAGGGTGGTTTACATGGAGAAATAACAATCAAATAAGATGGAACCCTGTCCCCAAAGAGCTCACAATCTAAAAAGAAACATAAAATAGACACCAGCAACAGTCACTGGAGGTACTGTGCAGGATTAAAAACCCTGAAAGGCCAGGCCAAACAGATGGGTTTGAAGGACTCTAAATATGCATTCCTGCTCTCCCTTTAAGAAGTTTTGGCTTCTTAAAGAAAGAATATTGGAGGAGATCTGGTCTTGTGGTAGCAAGCATGACTTGTCCCCTTAGCTAAGCAGGGTCCACCCTGGTTGCATATGAATGGGAGCCTATATTTGTGACTACTGTAAGATATTCCCCTTAGGGGATGGAGCCGCTCTGGGAAAAGCATCTAGGTTCCTTCCAAGTTCCCTTCCTGGCATCTCCAAGATAGGGCTGGGAGAGATTCCTGTCTGCAGCCTTGGAGAAGCCGCTGCCAGTCTGTGTAGACAGTACTAAGCTAAATGGAACTATTGTTTGACTCAGTATATGGCAGCTTCCTGTGTCTCTGTGTCCCTATGTACCCTAATATTAGAGATGATGCCAGTGCTTACATCAAAAGGCTTCTATTGCCAAAGATATATCTTGTGTTTTCTGCTCCCCATAGTAAAGAGCAGAAAAGACCGCGGTAAGGCAGTGATAAGGCAAACAGGGCAGGGCAGATGAGGGGCTGGGAGACCTTGGGCAAAGCTAGACAACTCCATAAAGTTGCCAGAGTTTACCCCCTCTCTTCCTGGATGCCATGGTCCCAGATAACTTGAAAGCTGATGTTTCTGGAAAAGGGACTCAGGATTTTCTCTAGTAACTTATGAAATTGTTTCAGTGAACCTCAACCTGTTTAACTGAGATTAGTTATAAAGCAGATATAAAGATCTGTCTTTGCAAAGGAAGATTATCTAGGGCTAATTAATTTTTATATGTTGAGCATTTACTTTAATATATTTTCATACATATCAGAAGCCATTTGGAATATTATGAATGAGATAGTGCAAAAGTAGTGCATTCACCTAATTTCAGTGGCAAGATGCTATATGCAAAATTTGGTATCTGTAGGTTATTGGGAAATATGACTTCATTTTTCACAGACAAAAATATAGAGAACAAAATATATAATATATATAATATTATATTCCAACTCTATATTTCCCTATTGCTAGTTATGGAAGAAGATAAAGCCCTGGGAAATCAAGGGGCTGCATCTTTCCCACAGCTAGCCATGGAACCCTAATGAGTTTCCATGGCTCTGGATCATTCCACTATTGAAGGAAGGAAGGAAAGAAAGAAAGAAAGAAAGAAAGAAAGAAAGAAAGAAAGAAAGAAAGAAAATCTACTATACAGAAAACAAGACAACTGTGATTGGTAAACTTTCTAAATAATCAGAATGTATATAGGTTGAGTTATAATCAAAATGAACTAGATTGAAACTGTTCTGATAATCATTAAAATGTGTTTTCCCCCTGATTCAAGCAATGCATAGTTTGTTCCCTGGGGCTGTACATATCAGGACTCTAATCAGTCCTCTATGAGATCAGAGAGAGCTGGCTGTTTCTCCTGCCTCATTAACACTCCCGAAATTATGATTATCTCACAGTTACCTCACTCCGTTGTTCACATTTTTCAGTGAAATAAAAGAACTGGTAAACTGACAGTTTTAAATAAACTTGCTGCTGATTAGTTGACTTTAATGAGTTTTGATGACAAACCAGGGAATAGAGGTAATACTTTAAAAAATCTTTAAAATTATTTTTACATTTAATATCCTTATGCTGCTGTACAGGGAAACTAGCAGTACCATAGGAAACTAGCCTGTATTCATTGCTTAGGGAGGGGGAAAATATAATATTTATGAAAACAGTGCCAAAAACAGAAAGGTGAAAAAGAGCTTGGCTAGGAAACAGCAGAAAAACTAGATAGAAAATATGCTTTCTTTATTTGTCAAAAGAGATATTTTTTATAGAGTTCTAAATGTGTCAGCAATCCAGATTGTTGGATTGTTCAATTGTGTCAGCAATCCAGTGTTATATCCTATTCCAAGCAGTGCATTTAGCCTTTTTCCTTGTGACAAATCATTCTGCATCTTGCGTTATTACTGGCAGCCAGCCAAGTGTCTATGTCTAGTGAAAATGCTAGGCTTCTTCACTGTCAAATGATGATACACTGGCAAGAAGACACAGGGCTGGGTGTATCCATACCACCAATGCAAACTTAACACACCTACATGCTGAGGCCAGCAGGGATGATCCACACCTGGAACTAGGGTTTTGTTTTACATAGAACTTTGTGCTGGACTAAGTCTTGCACTATCAAAATAATGCTGTGTCTCATACTAAAAATGCTCCTGCATCTCACACCCAAGAATGCTCATGGGATGCAGGCTGCACTCATTCCACAACAGAAGCCTGGTCCACTGCTGCTACCTTCGCTCCTGAACAGGTGACTGACAGGTGTTAAAGCTGACCCTGTGTTAAGCACAGGTGTTAAAGCTGATTTTAACAGGTGTTAAAGCTGACCATGCTGGTCATCTCTTAGCCTGGTACATACATGCATGAGTTTGCCATTTTTACAATATCTGCACCAGCAGATTCTGCCCAGTAGTCTGGACCTGAGTATAAGAATAGTTTGGAGATAATGCATAGTTGTACCCAGACCCCCAAGGAGATGCGGAGACATCGTTATGGTGGTAACGGTCCATTCTTTATTGAGGTTTTGGCTACAGAGATATCGGCTGGGATTGGATGTTCCCATAGCAGTGTGGTGCCTAGCAGGCCGGCCACGCTGTGGCCGCCTCCATCTAGAAGACCGTGGCGATAGCACCTTGGCTCCAGGCCGCACCTCTACTCTGTAGCGGAGGGGCCCTTCTTCGCCGACCTAAGGTCAGGTTTTTAACTATCAGAACGACACCCCAGCGACGCTGAACAGCCATAAGGAGAGGATGTCGCCTGCAGAGAAATAGGTGTCAAGCAGCATCCCTGATCTGCTAAGCCTCAAGGGATCAGCTCCACCTCCTTGATTTACCTTACCTAAGGTGCCGCACCTATTTAACTAGCTGTTGTCCACCGCACTGTACCTGCCATCCGCGAGTGAGTTATCCTAGTTATTCCCCTAGCTACCTACCGGGGAAGCCCTGATATAGTCTGAGGCAGGCGAAAAAAGATGCACACCACAGAGCCAAACAGATGTGCGCCCAAAAAATTCCTGCCCGGCCCCAACTGGCGACCAGCAAGACACCCAGATTATATTCACAGGATGGGTGGGAGGGGCTGCTGTTGCGAGACGGACTGAGCCGGCGCAGGCGCGCTGCCGGCTTCCGGCCTCTGGCCCGACCCCCGGAGGTGGCATGGGCCAATGGGAGGCCGTCCCAGTCCCCACGTGCTCCTTTCCGAAGGGCAGGGGCTGGGACAAAATAGCCGCACCGCAGGAAGCACGGTGAGCAGCTTCCTTCTTACAGTTAAAGGGGCATGTCTTCTATTAGAGCATGAACAATTGATAAGGGCATGCAACAGTAATTAAACAGTAAAAGTAACAGTAAATTAACAGTAAAGGCTGGTTGTATTTGATAGCTGACATGCAAAATTATGCAGCATTTGACAGATGACAATAGATGAGATTTCATATTTGATGCCAACCAGATGGAAACAGTAAAGAGATGCCAACAAGACTGCAGATCTTCTGTCCCATTGGCTGATATCCAGACTAACAACGCTGCAATAGTGCACACATGTGAGGATGGTGCACTACTTAGTTTCACTGTTAGGAGCTTGTGTTCCAAACTAGTGTTGCACTGGTGAAACAGTGTGTACTTGTGCACCGTGTGGCATGCCTCCTGCTGTGAAACCTCTTCCTGAGACCAAATATGATGCTGAGAATGATGCGAATCTACTTTGCTAGTGTCAGCAGAGTAGAGAGGCTGGTGGCGGCCAATGTGCGGCCGCCGCTGTGGCCCCCTGGCCCCGCCCTGTGTCTGATGTCAGATGCGAGGGGCATGGTCTCCCTTCCAAATGGGGCCATGTGGCCCCGTTTGGAAGGGAGGTCAGCCGCGCTGCGTTGGGCAGCGCGGGCCAGAGCAACTCTTTCTGCCTTAAAGGCAGGGAGAGCCATTCTGGCCATGCTGCCAATGCTGCTTGGGCCGATCTCTCTCCTAAACAAGGCCGCATGGCCCCCTTTGGGAGGGAGATTGATCGGCCCCACTGCATTGATAGTGAGACCAGGAGTGGCTCTCCCTGCCTTTAAGGCAGGGAGAGTCACTCTGGCCACGCTGCCAACACAGCGCAGGCCGATTTTGGCTCCAAACTTGGCTGCACAGCCCCATTTGGGACCAAAACAACACCCCCCGCATCTGACGTCAGACATGGGGGCATGTTTGGGGCTGTGAGACTGGGGCCGCGCCTGATTGGTGGCAGCCCGGGTTCTTTGAACTCGTTCGCCCAATGGTGGCTCCGCCCCTGGCTAGTGTAGCATTAGCACTCGTTTGCATGTCAGCCAATGTGTTTAATAAGACTGATTTGCAGGAAGTGTGCAAAGCATGGCAGCATACAGCATTTGAACTTGTACTAAAAATTCACATTCCAAATTTAAAATTTGTTTCTCATTCAAGTCCCAAATGGCAAAACTGGAAACTGGGAGGACTTTGAAGTATCTACAAACATTCATTTCAACTCTAAATGGGATCTCTTGTTATGCTCTTATTCTGTCTGTGCAGTGGTCTGAAAATGCTCTTGAACAATTTCCACTTCAAACTTTTTCGGAAAAATGGTTGCTAGTAGTACCATAAATATTAAATCACTTTTCAATAGAAGTTCTCAGTTATTTACACACACAATTTTTTTTAAAAAAAAGATTGCTTCCAGTCCCCCAAAAGTTCACAATCCAAAATGAAACACAAAGTAGACACTTGCTGCATGAGTGGACTGAGAATACATCTTTGCTTGTTACACTAGTGTAGCATTATTCTACATGTCAGCCAATGTGTTGGCTGTGCTGGAAGATGCTGTCTTGGGGTTGCTCTCCCCCTGCTATATATAAGAGAATCGCCAGTTTAAAAGGTTCTTTGCTTAGTTGGTAGTGATACAGTATGTTAGCAGCACTAAAATATCACCTATTCTAAAAGACAGTCCAAAAAATTAAAGCATTTTTTTTAAAAGCACATAGCATGCAGAAGTATTGCATGTGCATGCCCACTATTATCCATCTTTTTCAAGCCTGCCAATATTTAAATCTTCCAACATTTCTTGAATGATTTATAGAATTAGAGGGCTCTCTGCCAGTATATCCATTTTTGTTAGCAAAGAGAATCCTCTTGTGAATGTTGGGTTTGGAGGCTTTCCCCTCTGGAGGCAATAATCTCTTCTCCTGATAGGGAGAGTGGTTGCCAATTGGCTCATGGGATCGACAAGCAGAATTGTACCTACATGCCACCTTGCTGAACCCATAGCAGTTTGTTCTGAATCTGGAATGCTGACTGTTATGAGGTGCCTTTCCCTAATTCAGAAGAGGGAAAACTGGCAGGAAAATTGTTACACCTGCCAAACTTTATGGGGTTTAGGAGCTAACAGGAAGCAAAATCAATGCAGTAATTTTAATTCTTGTTTTAAAATGATAGCCTCTCTGTTTATCATTACACAAAATATCTTCAGAAGCCTAGTCTCATGCTTCATGGTATGCAAAGGTTAGTAAACTCAACTTTGAGGTTAAATCTCAGGCTCAACTCCAGACTTAAAATCCCACCAATAATAAACTCAGAATTTGTGGCAAATATTACAGTTCAGTCATTTTTGAATCTTGATCTAAAAATGTTGGCAGCCATTTCAAAATGCACACAGTGCTTTAGAGGAAGTAACTCAGGTGTGTAGCTACAATTGAGCATATGGGTTCAAAGAACCCGGACCCCACAGCTCCTGAGGGCCCCCCCAACTCCACCCATCTCTATTTTCTTCTGAAGCAGCTGAAGTTCATGCTTACATGAATTAACATTAGACTTCCTTGCAATGTCTGCATTCTAGCTATTGTTCAATCTAGAATGCAGATATTGCAAGGAAGTCTAATGTTAATTCATGTACAGGTAAGCATGAACTTCAGCTGCTTCATTTGTAGCAGACCATCTGCACTTTTGCAATATTTTAACCTTTTTGTTACAGATTGTCTGTCACATGTGCAGACAAGAAAACAGATGGGCTCGTTACCTGAAGTAGGGCAATTCAGGCAAGTAGGCAAGTTTCTGTACAAATCTGTTGCTTGGGCCTGGAAAGCAGAACTGAAAATGAAATACTGGCTGACATGATGAAAATTACTCAGAGCCGTCCCACTAAAATTAAAAAACAAGTTAGGCATTGCTGGACTTGTCCCTCCAATGGACTACTATGACTAATTTTCAACATTAGCCACAATCTTTATTTTTATTTTTATTTTTTGCTATCACAGAACTAATCCAGACTCCATTTTTCACATTGTGCAAATCATTTGAGTCATATTCTTCTACAAAAGAGGCAGGTTTCCTTATGTCATACAGTGTTGTAACTGCAAATACTCTTATAACGAGCTTTTCAATTCATAGGCAGGATAAAAAAACCTATTACTCTGGATTCCATCCTTTCACTTAGGCAGGTGTTATTGACTGGTTTGTTTTATCCAGACATCGAGTCCTTCCCAAGGACCTGGGATGGCTGAATTTTGTTATTTATTATTGTTCTTATTGTTATTATAGATATCGTCGCAGAATATAGGCTGTTCCCAGTAAAGTTGCTTTTTGTAATTGGCTTCTTCTTCTTCTTCTTCTTACAATTTTACACAGTCAGACAGGTGTTATTGACTGGTTTGTTTTATCCAGACATCGAGTCCTTCCCAAGGACCTGGGATGCCAGAATTTTATTGTCAATGTTGTTGCTGTTGTTATAGATATCGTCGCAGAATATAGGCTGTTCCCAGTAAAGTTGCTTTTTGTAATTGGCTGGTGGTGATTTCTGTGGCCCCTATGGTGTTGAGGTGCTCTTCAAGGTCTTTTGGAACTGCACCCAGGGAACCAATTACCACTGGGATTATTTTGGTCTTTTTCTGCCACAGCCTTTCAATTTCCATTTGTAGATCTTTGTATTTTGTGATTTTTTCTATTTCTTTTTCTTCTATTCTGCTATCCCCTGGTATTGCTATGTCGATTATTTTAACTTGTTTTTCTTTCTTCTCGACTACAGTTATAACTGGTGTATTGTGTGGCAGATGATTGTCTGTTTGTAGTTGGAAGTCCCATAATATTTTTACATCTTCATTTTCTTCAACTTTTTCAATTTTATGGTCCCACCAAGTTTTGGCTACAGGTAGCTTGTATTTTTGGCAGATGTCCCAGTGTTTCATTCCTGCTACCTTGTCATGCCTTTGTTTGTAGTCAGTCTGTGCGATCTTTTTACAACAGTTGATTAGGTGGTCAGCTGATTAGGTGTTGAATAGTTTCTCATTATTGACCATTTGAAGTGCATCTTCTTCACTGTCCTTGATATATTCTTCAAGGCCTCTTTTCTCCTCCTCTACTGTTTGATGGACTTGCAGCATTCCTCTTCCACCTGAGCTGTGAGGGAGGTATAGCCTATTGACATCAACGCGGGGGGTGCAGAGCATGATTGATGGTCATGATTTTCCTGGTCTTACGATCTAGCGTCTCTAGCTCTGCCTGGGTCCAGTCTATTATTCCTGCAGTGTATCTGATAACAGGTATAGCCCAGGTGTTTATGACTTGTATGGTGTTCCCGTCATTGAGTTTGGACTTGAGTATTTTTCTAACTCTCCTGATGTATTCACTTCCAATTTTTCTTTTAACTTCAGTGTGTGCAATGTTATCAGCCTGGAGAATGCCCAAGTATTTGTAATGTTCTTTCTCTTCCAGGTTCTTGATCTTGCTTCCATTGGGCAGTTCTATTCCTTCTGTTTTTCTTATTTTCCCTCTGTTCTTTATTAATGCAGCACACTTTTCTAGTCCAAACTCCATTGCTATATTGCTACTGAATATATGGACAGTGTTTAGCAGTGATTCGATTTCTGACTGGGACTTTCCATACAACTTCAGATCGTCCATGTACAGCAGATGGTTGATTTGACTTGATGTTTTAGATGTTTGGTATCCAAACTGGACCACTAGCCTCCCCCAACCAAATCTTGGTAATACATACCAGGTCGGCCCCTTCATCCATGATCAAATCACGGATGAGTTCAGGATTATTTTGGACTAACCTGGCATTACAGTGGAGCAGGGTAAGGCTATGTGGGTTGGTGGCAGTACTCCCTGAGGTCAGAGCTGGCAGGACAGCTGGAAGAGAAGACAGCTATTAATTTTCTGACTACCCTTCCCCTGGAACGGCCTGCTGACCTGCCAACGTTACTTCTTCTATTCCCCACCACCACCAGGATAGCTGCCCCATAGTCAACAAAGGCATCCCCTGTCCCCCCATCTCCAGATGAAACCAAACACATTACAACAACTACAACCAAAGTCCAAAACAGCTTAAAACCGATTAAACAGAAGCCCTCTAGCCCTCGCCCTTGTTCTCCCCCAAAGGGGTGACCCCATTTGGTGTCGCCCCTTCAGTGGTGGGCCTGCCGCCACAAGGAGCCTTTCTATAAAGCCCAAAACTGAGCAGGTGACCCAAGGAACAGCTGAGTCACTCAGGGGCTGGTCCCAAACCTGCCCACACTTCCCACAGATGTTACCCTGAGGCTGCAGCCCAACAGGAGAAGAAGAAGCAGGCAGGCAACAGCAGGCAGACAACAACAACCCAGCAACCACCTAGTCTCTCACTCCAGGCAGCACCGGGTGGGAAGTGGATGGACTCTCCCTCTCCCTCTCTTCTGTGCTTTTAACACCCTGAAGTCACAAGGAGCCTTCCTATAAAGCTCAAAACTGAGCAGGTGACCCGAGAAATAGCAGAGTCACGCAGGGGCTGGTCCAAATCCTGCCCAAACTTCCCACAGATGTTACCATGAGGCTGAAGCCCCACAGGGGAAGCAGAAGAAGACAGGCAACAGCAGAAGGAACCCCAGCAACCACCTGGTCTCTTACTCCAGTGAAAGTGAACATTCTGGATTGACTTGTTCTATGATCCATTTGTTTGTTTTCCTGGCTGTCCATTGTATCCTCAAAAGTGTTCCCCAGCACCAAAGTTCAAAAGTGTCAACACTTTTTCTGTCTTGCATCTTCAAAGTCCAGCTTTCACATCCATAGAGTGTCACGGGGAAAACCATTATCCGGATGATTCTAATCTTTGTAGGTCCAGACACGTCACAACATCTAAATAGCCTTTCCAAAGACTTCATTGCTACCCTACCAATTGCTAGTCTGCAGCATATTTCTTGACTGCTGGATCCTTGACTGTTGACGGTTGATCCTAAAAGGCAGAAGCTATCCACCACGTCAATGTCTTCATTGTCATTTCTGAGGCTGGTTGCTGTACCTGTTGTCATTAGTTTAGTCTTCTTTACATTTAGTTGTAGTCCCATTTTTTCACTGTGCTCCTTGACTTTCATTACTAGAGCTTGCAGATCATCCGCATTCTCAGCTATCAGAGTGGTGTCATCAGCTTAGCTCAGGTTGTTGATGTTTCTTCCTCCAACTTTAAAACCATGCTCATCTTCTTCCAATCCAGCTTCTCTCAATATTTCAGCATATAAATGGATCATAGAACAGATCAATCCAGAATTTTCACTCAATTTTCACTATCATAGTTTGGACACATTATGCGAAGATCCAGCTCCCTTGAGAAGTCCATAATGACGGGGAAAGTTGAAAGAAAAAGTGGATTCCCAGCAGCAAGGTGGATGGACCCAATCACAACAGCAATGGAAGCACCACTGAGAGACCTTAAAGGCCAAGCTGAAGACAGATCATCCTGGAGAGAATCTATCTATGTGGTCGCTAAGAGTCGATACCGACTTGATGGCACTCAATCAATCAATCAATCAATCAATCAGGATAACTGAAGAAAATTTAAAGCTGTCGTCGTAGTATTTGTTCTGTCCTGAGTTGATGTGTTGTAATTCTATTGATGCCCAAGGTGTTCAAGTTCTTTTGGTGCTACACCAGGGGCACCTACAACTATTGGCACTACTATTATTTTCTTTTTCCAGAGCTGCTCAATTTCAGTCTGACGGTCCTTGTATTTAGTTATTTTCTCCAATTGTTTTTCATTGACTTGTCTATCCCCTGGGATTGCAATATCAATTATCAGAACCCGATTCTTCTCAGTGACTGTCAGATCAGCTGTTTGTTTGTTTATTTATTTATTATATTTATACCCCGCCCCTCCAGTGCAAACTGCTTGGGGCAGCTTACAACAATAAGATAGACACAGATACAAGTAATAAAATTAATTTTTTTTTTAAAAAAAAAGTCAGATTAAAAACAATTATTAGGTTCAAATTAAAACTGAAAATTATAAAATGCTAAAGAAGCTAAAGAAGCTAAAGAACCCCCAGATATAATAATAATGATATTAATAATGATATTCACCTCCTTAAAAAAGGTGTGTTTTAAGATGTTTTTAAAAACACTGAGGGAGGGAGCATGGTAAAGCTCTTCAGGAAGGGTGTTGCAAAGCTGAGGGGCCACAACTGAAAAGGCCCTGTCTCTAGTCCCCACCAACCGGATCTCTGTTAGTGGCAGGGTCATGAGCAGAGCCTGAGATGATGATCGGATGGCCCTGGCAGATTCATATGGGTGGATGCGGTCCAACAGGTACCTCGACGCCAAGCCATGTAGGGCTTTAAAGGTCAATACCAGCACCTTGAATCTAGCCCGGAAGCAGACAAGTAGCCAATGAAGCTGATGCAGGATGGGTATAATACTTGTGAAGCGACTCGCACCCATGAGCATCCTTGTGGCAGCATTCTGAACCAGCTGAAGCTTCCGAACAGTCTTCAAGGGCAGCCCCACATAGAGCGCATTGTAGAGGCATATCTAGGGAAAATAGCGCCTAGGGTAAACACTGAAATTGCGCCCCGTGTCCAAGCATCTGACACCCATCTTTCAGATAACTTTACCATAATATCAGCTGAAAAATACAAGTCAAGCTCGTTAATCTTTTAATATTTTAAAAACTATTTAGCAATGGACTTAGCCAGACCAAAAAATTCTGGAAAACTACAAATTTCAGTATGTGGAGGCTCATGAAATACCCAAATACTATGTGGAGATGTACTTGGAAAACTAAACAGAAGTGCCTGTCTAATTCTCTACTCTGCATTGTAGCATCACCATTACATAAGTTTTAAAAATCAATGGAGAATTTGACTTTTCCCAGATACCCTGTAAATAATTAAAGGATATGCAGAGTAAACTGTGTCACTGCTTGGAATATATTCTAGTCTTTCAGAAAGTTAGTTAAAATGAGAGAAAGAGAGCAAGAAACTCCCAGTGGGCCTTAATATTAAGGGTTTCACACTGATTCAAAGACAAACTCACCATTAATAGCCATATTATTAAGACATCACATTTAACTCACTTATCACAAGAAGCAAAGTAAGAGCAAATGAATACAATCCTCGCTCTTAAGCGTCAGCTCAGTATTCAAAAGCCCTGATTCTCTGTACATAGTGCCAATCTGAATATGTGTACAGTGTCTTATATTATATTTTTATTATTATTATTTTTAGCCGTAGCCCCTTTGGAGGGCTTCCTAAAGGCTGGGGGGGTTGCAAAGATTCCCCCTCACCCTGCTGGCCTCTAGGGCCTTGCAGGGACCATTTGAGCATGTGCAGTGGCCGTTTTTAAAAATAATCTTTTTTTTTTAAAGGCCACTGAAAACAAAATGGCTATCGCGCATGCTCAAATGGCCTCTGCAAAGCCTGGCATGACCTAGAGCCTCACAGAGGCCATTTGAGCATGCACGGTGGCCATTTTGTTTTTGGCAGCCATTTTTTTTTTTTAAAAATAAATTTACAAAATGGCGCCCCCCTTCAAGTGGCGCCCGGAGCACATGCCCTGCCTGCCCTACCCCTAGATACACCCCTGGTGCATTGAAGTAGTCCAATCTGAATGTTACCAATGCATGAGTGACTGAGGTCAGGTCCGACTTCTATTGTATTGTGTGCTAAATGCCTATCAGTTTGTATTTGAAAATCCCAAAGGATTTTTGCCTCTTCATTTTCTGTGACCTTCTCAATCGGATGACTCCACCAATTGTTGCTTGCTGGCAATTTGTAATTCTTGCAAAAGTTTTAGTGGATCATTGCATCATCATCATCATCCCCCAGTGAGGCACTACCTTGGCGTGGTTGTGGGGCTTGCATGCTCTGAGAAAGGTGAGAGCTGTGCCAGAGGTCCAACCATACTGGACAGGTCTCACCAGAGGAGCCAGACAATAGGGATGTGCGAAACGTTTAGGGTACAGAATGATCTGTACCCGAAACGGCCAATTTCGGTTGATTCGGAGCCGAACCGAATCACCCCCGACGATTTCCGAAAAATTTCGGATCCAGAACGAATCACCCGTTTCGGATCTGACATATTCAGTGTTTCGGACCTCCATTTTGTGCCCCCAAAAGTGCCTTCTTCTTCCCCCTCCATTTTCAGAATGACGTCTACTTGAATTTCCCGCCTTTTTGCCTCCCATTGACTTCAATGCAAAAAGGTCTGATGTGATGTCTACTCGAATTTCGGGTCCCAGGGCCAAAAGAGTGGGGTGGGGTGGTAGTTCCTAATGGGTGGAGGCTACCACCCCAATTGCAGAGTGATTGAGCAAAGGGCTTATTTTTGGTGAATTGTTGAAGTTTACGTGTCTTTAAGGTTTTTCCCCATTAGGTATAATGGCGGTTTCAGCAGCTCCATAAGTGCACTTGGGGGGTGCTGGGGTGGCCCAGAGCAAGTGGTGGTGTAGTGCACATAGGGTGCCAACCACCCCCATGGGTTTCTAACCCATAGGGTACAGGGTTCTGTTGTTTCTGAGGTGTTCTGAGTGTAGATTCTATGATAGCAAATGAGATTTTCAATGAGACACCATGAATCCACTCTCATTTGCTATCATAGAATCTACTACACTCAGAACATCTAAGAAACAACAGAACCCTGTACCCCATGGGTTAGAAACCCATGGGGGTGGTTGGCACCCTATGTGCACTACACCACCACTTGCTCTGGGCCACCCCAGCACCCCCCAAGTGCACTTACTACCAACTGAAGAAGTTGCTCAGGAGCAGGTGGAGGAGGAGATATTGGAAACAGAGGATGCCACTTTTGCTGAACTGTCTCAAAATCAAAACCAGGCAACCTCCCCTTTGCCTTCACCTCAAAAACCCAAATGCCGTTTAACAGAAAAGCAACAAGAACTAAAGCAAAAAATAACTGAGCACATGAAACAAACAACCACCAGGGTTCAACTTCCAGCCCTAAAAACAGTTGCCAAAAAACAGCTTGCTCAGGCATTAAAAGATGTAGATGCTGCACTTGCAGAAATAACAACCAAGAATTTGCAAGAAACAAACCAACTAATGTACAGTGCAGCAACAATAACAACACAAGAGCTTGGATATAAGATCAGTGGACCTTTCAAAAAAGAAAGTAGTACATACCTAAATGGAAGATTAGATTAGAAAATAAAATCTCCAGGCTTAGATCAGATGCCACTAAATTGAAAGATATGAAAGATAAGAAGCTGAAGAATGAAAACACCAAACAGTATCTGATCCAAAAATACCACCTAGATTCAAGGGAAATTAGAGAAGTCCTGGAAATAATAAAGCAGCAAATAACAGCAGTGTCAAAGAAGATTAGCAGATACGAAGCCAGAATTACACAACACAGGCAGAATCTCCAATTCCAGTCGAATCAGAGATGTTTCTACCAAAGCATAGAAGGAGAAACTGCAAGAAACATAGAAACACCAAATCAAGAAGGAACAGTGCAATTCTGGGGGAAATTATGGGACAATACAATAGATTATAGTAAAAAAGCAGGCTGGATGAAAGAGGTCAAAAAATGTAACCATCAAATGCAAGATCTAATAATAACACCAGAATTAATAAGTGAAAGAGCAAAGAAAATGAAAAATTGGACTGCTCCAGGCGACGATGAACTGCATGGCTTTTGGCTTAAACACCTAACAAGGCTTCATAAACAACTATCAAAACAGTTCAATCACATTTTGCAAGGAGGTGATATTGAACAATGGCTAACAACTGGGAAAACTCATCTCATCATGAAAGACCCAGCAAAAGGTGCAGTTCCAAGTAATTATAGACCGATCACCTGCCTGCCAACCATGTTCAAATTATTAACTGGAATAATAGCAGATGAAGTGATGCAACACTTATTAACTAACAAACAGCTTCCAGTTGAACAGAAAGGAAATTGCCCGAACACCAGAGGCACAAAAGACCAGCTGCTGATTGACAAAAAGATTTTAGAAAACTGCAAGAGAAGAAAAACAAATCTAAGTGTTGCATGGATTGACTACAAGAAAGTCTTCGATTCATTGCCTCACACATGGATACTAAAATGTTTAGAAACAACTGGTGTCAGCAAAAACATTCATATATTTATTTTAAAAGCAATGAGCATGTGGAGTACACAGTTAACAATCAATGGGGAGACACTTTGACAGGTTAGCATTAGAAGAGGCATTTTCCAAGGGGACTCACTATCCCCTCTGTTGTTTCTAATCACCATGACTCTACTTTCACAAATACTAAACAAAACAGGCCTTGGATACCAAACATCTAAAACATCAAGTCAAATCAACCATCTGCTGTACATGGACGATCTGAAATTGTATGGGAAGTCCCAGTCAGAAATCGAATCACTGCTAAATACTGTCCTACTATATTCAGTAGTGATATAGTAATGGAGTTTGGACTAAAGTGTGCTGCATTAATGAACAGAGGAAAAATAAGAAAAACAGAAGGAATAGAACTGCCCAATGGAAGCAAGATCAGGAACCTGGAAGAGAAAGAACATTACAAACACTTGGGCATTCTCCAGGCTGATAACATTGCACACGCTGAAGTTAAAAGAAAAATTGGAAGTGAATACATCAGGAGAGTTAGAAAAATCCTAAAGTCCAAACTCAGTGGTGGGAACACCATACACGCCATAAACACCTGGGCTATACCTGTTATCAGATACACTGCAGGAATAATAGACTGGACCCAGGCAGAGCTAGAGATGCTAGATTGTAAGACCAGGAATATAATGACCATCAATCATGCTCTGCACCCCCGCAGTGATGTAGATAGGCTATACCTCCCTCGCAGCTCAAGTGGAAGAGGAATGCTGCAAGTCCATCAAACAGTAGAGGAGGAGAAAAGAGGCCTTGAAGAATATATCAAGGGCAGTAAAGAAGATGCACTTCAAATGGTCAATAATGAGAAACTATTCAACACCAATGAAACAAAGCAGGCCTACAAGAAAGAACAAGTCAAGAACCAAGCAGAAAAATGGAAAAATAAGCCCCTGCATGGTCAATATTTGCACAATATAACTGGAAAATCAGACATCACCAAGACCTGGCAATGGCTTAAGAATGGCAACCTGAAGAAAGAAACAGAGGGTTTTAATACTGGCTACGCAAGGACAGGCACTAAGAACAAATGCAATAAGAGCAAAAGCAGAAAAGTCAACAACAAACAGCAAGTGCTGCCTTTGTAAAGAAGCAGATGAAACAGTGGACCAGCTAAACAGCTGTTGTAAAAAGATTGCACAGACTGACTACAAACAAAGGCATGACAAGGTAGCAGGGATGATACACTGGAACATCTGCCAAAAATACAAGCTACCTGTAGCCAAAACTTGGTGGGACCATAAAATTGAAAAAGTTGTAGAAAATGAAGATGCAAAAATATGATGGGACTTCCGACTACAAACAGACAAACATCTGCCACACAATACACCAGATATAACTGTAGTCGAGAAGAAAGAAAAACAAGTTAAAATAATCGACATAGCAATACCAGGTGATAGCAGAATAGAAAAAAAAAAAAGAAATAGCAAAAATAATAAAATACAAAGATCTACAAATTGAAATTGAAAGGCTGTGGCAAAAAAAAAAAAAAAAAAAGAGACCAAAGTAATCCCAGTGGTAATTGGCAACCTAGGTGCAATTCCAAAACAACTTGAAGAGCACCTCAACACCATAGAGGCAACAGAAATCACCACCAGCCAATTACAAAAAGCAGCTTTACTGGGAACAGCCTATGTTCTGCAATGATATCTATAACAACAGCAACAACATAGATAATAAAATTCAGCCATCCCAGGCCCTTTATAAGGACTCGATGTCTGGATAAAACAAACCAGTCAATAACACCTTTCTGACTTTGTAAACAAGGAATAATAATAGAAAAAAACAATATACAAAGATCTACAAATTGAAATGGAAAGGCTGTGGCAGCAGAAGACAAAAATAATCCCATTAGTAACTCGTGCCCTAGGTGAAATTCCAAAACATCTTGAAGAGCATCTCAACATCATAGTGGCCGCAGAAATCACCACCAGCCAACTACAAAAAGCAACTTTACGCCTATATTTTCCGATGATATCTATAATAAGAAAAACAACATTGATAATAAAATTCAGCCATCCCAGGTCCTTGGGAAGGACTCGATGTCTGGATAAAACAAATCAGTCAATAACACTTGTCTGACTGTAAACAAGAAATATTTATTATTATTATTACTACTACTACTACTACTACTAGTAGTAGTAGTAGTAGTAACATTTATATACCACTTTCCACACACACACAAGTTCTCACAGTGATTAGAAAAAAGGAATACCCCGTGTAACATCTCTATAAAATTGTGTCTGAATCAGAATATCTGTTTGGAATACTTTTTTGGTCATTTTATAAAGTGGATAATAATCAAGCAGGCACGTAACAATGATCGGGCAAGGGGAGACAGTTGTCTGGGGGCCCCACTGCCTGGAGGGGCCCCCCAGAGGCACCTCACGTGACTCCCCATTGCCCCCTGCCCAGCCCCAAGGCCCCTCAGCCACTTGCCCTGTTCGCCGACTCTCCACCTTGTTCTCCTGGCCGGCAATCGAGGCAGCAGACAAGCTGCAAAGAGCTCCTTTTCTCCCGCCTCTCAGCTGATTGGTGGGTGGGCGGGGCTTCCACAGAGGCCTCGTGTAGGCCTCTGTGAAGCCTGAACTCCAGTAGGGCCCAAGCCAGCCAGGAAGGAGGAGGCAGCCAGAGTGGCCACCACTGGTCTCTGCAGCAGAAGACCCCTTGCTGCCAGGTAGAGTGTGAACTCCTTTTTGTGGTTACCTCCCCCCCCCCAGATATATAGGGATCTGCTTGCCATAGGGCTTTGATATGGGGGGAAGGGACTGAGAAGTCTCTGAATATTTATTTTTAAACAGCTTGGAAAATTTGCTGGCTTAAAAAAAACTATCTAAAAAGTCCTATAAGTGGCTTGTTTCATGGCAAAAATTACAAAAACTTCTGGAAGAAACAGTATTATATTTATTTTATTCATTCATTCATTCATTTATAAATGCACTTATGTTCAAGTTGTTTTGCAACCCAGAAGGTCTGAGTGAGAACTGTGAAGCATGTCTTCTGCTTTTATTTTATTTTATTTTTCTTGTGTGTGAACTGCTCCCCAATAACTTGCAGGGACTTCAGGGTAAATCTGGACAACATGTGAATGCAGCACCTCCATTCCAGAGGAGATGTGTGTTAAAGGGCTTTAAAAGCCTCCTGTGAAAAACCTCCTGGAATCAAACTTGACTGAATTTGTTCAGAATTCTGAGAAAACAAACATAGGCTCACCCTGCATGGTTGAAAGTCTCCTTTGCTAATCTGCAGCAAGGGGTCCATTTTAATCATTCATCTTTCTAGTGTGTTCTAGGCATTAAAAGTAAAACAAATGTATAGTACTCAATGTATATCACTATATATTGTGACGTGTGCGTGTGTGTATTCAGTGAAATGTATTTCCAGGCAGCATACTTATTTTGAAATATCAGACTTAAATCCTTGGGGGCCTGGGGTGTGTGGAGGCCCTGGACTTGGGGGGCGGGGGGCATTTTAAAATCTTGTCTCTGGGCCCACTCCAACCTTGCTACGCCCCTGTAATCAAGTATGTGTACATGAGTGTATGCATGCACAGATTTGTGTGGTGTGCAGCAGGCATGTGAAAGAAGACGGCATCTCTGTTTAGAGCAGGCTCTCAGATCAGGAATTTCTGAGCTAGAACCAGCAGGGCTGGCTTTGAAAGAATGGCAGGACTTTCTGCCCTTGGGATGAGTATACTGGCAAAAAATCAGGAGAGTTCCTCTCTACTGGCCACCCTTTCTTCATTTTCATAGAGGTTCCTGGCAACATGTTAGAAAGGGGGGAGGAAGAGTAGTTACTCAAGATTCTCTAATAGACCTAAGGAGGGGTGAGGTTGTGCTGCAGAACTGGCTGTTGATGCTGGAAGCAAATGACATGAAATGGTACAGCATGTTAATTCCCATTGCTGTTAAAACTTCCTGAAGCATCTGCATCTGGTGTCTATCAGCATCAGATACTGAACTGGAGGGACCATAGTATAGGTGCAAGATGGTTGTCCTTATGGGCTCTCTCTCTCTCTCTCCTCTGCAGGTGATGCTCCAAAAAGGATTAAACCTGCACATGATGCTTATGGTTCCTCCGTTATAAGCATGCCCATGGAAAATTAAACCACAATCAGATGGATACATTTCTATAACCAGTCATTTCAAATCATGCATCACAAATTAATGTATTCTGCATCAATAAAAGAACCTGATTTTGTGCTTTGAAACCAGTCCTTTGCCTTCTGTTTGCTACACAATGCCATCTGACTCTTTTTAAAAAATTGCTATTCCTTTTTCCCCCCAGCTGCACCTGCTCTGCTTCAGAAATATCACTGAGTAAATCTTGGACTTGTTCTGTCTACTCTGATGTTAACGCAGCCATTGGTTGACAAGAGCAAAGAAAATGTGAGACAAGAAAATAAAGTGTAAGGCTGCATCAAAAGAAAGAAAAGAAGAAAATGTGCATTCAAAAATGTGTTAATATATATTTTTTAACATGAGGGGAAGCCATGAACACAACTCCCCACTACCACAAATTGTGGCTGAGTTAAAAAGCGGGAGTTTTTTGCAAAACATTTTTGCAATGGAAAAACTGTCCCCTTTTCAGTGATCTTTGGAGGAATCACATCAAAAGGAAGAAATGTGTTCACACATTCAGAGTGAATGCAGTGCAATGCAGGATATGTTGCCCTCAGTCTCAACTGACTTATTTGCCCTCAACGACATAATCATATAGTCAAATCTTTCTGACCATGTACTGTCACAACATTGTCAAGTTCACTATATGATCCCTAATGGGCTCAGATCACTTGAGGAAGCAGGAAGCAGTGAGAAGAGGAAGGAAAGCTGGTGGAACAGCAGCAATGATGGGAAACAATAGCTGTGAACAAAAAGCTAGGAATAATGGTATAATTAAGTGGGTTGTGGGGGGCATTTTCTCACTCCCTAGGCACTATGTTCATCATGAAAAGCAAAATGGGTGAATATTCAACTCTACAAATGTAGCAGTTGAGTCTTCCATGTTTGGGGAAATCACAGTGATTGCTGCACTCAAAATGAGTGAGCCTTTTCCTGAAAGCCCTTCCTTGCTGATCATAGATAATTTTGCTTTCCAGGTCCTTTCCTAGACAGCAGGCTTTTCTTCAGGATTAAGAGGAATGAAATATTGTGAGTTATGGGGGCATATTGGATCTTTTGAATTTGCCCCAAACTTGATGAAAAAGTGGGATTTTTTTAACCCCTGACATAAATCGGGCTAAGCTCCAATGCACAATGAAAAATCCAAATCGTCTATGGAATGCTCCCTGATAGCTTGCAGGGACTTCAACATAAATCTGGATGATATGTGTATGAACACCTGCCTTTCCAAAGTAAAATAACCATCTGGCAGGGCTGCAGGCAGGCAGAGTTATAAGATTCTAGTTCAAGATGCTGTTTGGCTGCTAACTGGAACTGGTCATTAGAACTACATTTCACTGGTTATTAGCAGCACTATAAGAAATTCCCCATAATGGATGGGGCCACTCTAGGAAGAGCACCTGTATGCTTGCATGCAGAAGGTTCCAATTTCCCTCCCTGGCATCTCCAAGATAGGGCTGACTCCTGCCTCCAAACTTGGAGAAGCTGCTGTCAGTCTGTGCAGACAATACTGAGTTAGATGGACCAATGGTCTGACTTGGTATATGACAGCTGCCTATGTTCCTATGTTGCTTAAACAGCTCCACTGGCTCCAAGCCTGTATGAGCATAATTCAAAGTGTTGGTACTTTCCTTTCTAGAACTGTAGAAACCTGACACATTTCAGAGAGATTAAAGAATCCATTTTATAGGCAATTTTAACAAGATGCACATTAGTAAAGATTTTAATTCATTTCAGTGACAGAAATCCAGCAGTTTTTCTGCTGCTTGAAACTTCTGGGTTTCCCATTCAATTGGCATGGAATTTTTGGGTATTATGCTCACTCAATTATTATTTCTCTGTGTAAACCACCCTGAGCCATTTTTGGAAGGGCGGTATAGAAATTGAATTAATAATAATAACAACAACAACAACAACACCATAGAGTGTACCAAAGAATGTACCAAATTTGGAAAGAGAAGCATCCAGATACAGAAATAACAGAACAAAAGCTAGCAGACCAGAGAAGATTCATAATAAGAAATAAAATATTCACAGGAGTTGAGCTAGAAGAACTGCAAAGAGCAACACAGGCTCAAAATATGGAAGAAGAATTACCACCAACTGAAGAAGTTGCTCAGGCGCAGGTGGAGGAGGTGTCGGAAATCGAGGATGCCACTGTTGCTGAACTGTTTCAAAATCAAAACCAGGCAACCTCCCCTTTGCCTTCACCTCAAAAACCCAAATGCCGTTTAACAGAAAAGCAACAAGAACTAAAGCAAAAAATAACTGAGCACATGAAACAAACAACCACCAGAGTTCGACTTCCAGCTCTAAAAACAGTTGCCAAAAAACAACTTGCTCAGGCATTAAAAGATGTCAATGCTGTACTTACAGAAATAACAACCAATAATTTGCAAGAAACAAACCAACTAATGTACAGTGCAGCAACAATAACAACACAAGAGCTTGGATATAAGATCAGTGTACCTGTAAAAAAAGAAAGCAGTACATCACCTAATTGGAAGATTAGATTAGAAAATAAAAACTCCAGGCTTAGATCAGATGCTAGTAAATTGAAAGATATGAAAGACAAGAAGCTGAAGAATGAAAACACCAAACAGTATCTGATCCAAAAATACCACCTAGATTCAAGGGAAATTAGAGAAGTCCTAGAAATAGTAAAGCAGCAAATAACAGCAGTGTCGAAGAAGATTAGCAGATATGAAGCCAGAATTACACAACACAGGCAGAATCTCCAATTCCAGTTGAATCAGAGACGTTTCTACCAAAGCATAGAAGGAGAAACTGCAAGAAACATAGAAACACCAAATTAAAGAAGAAACAGTGCAATTCTGGGGGAAATTATGGGACAATCCAATAGATTATAATAAAAAAGCAGGCTGGATGAAAGAGGTAAAAAAATGTAACCAACAAATGCAAGATCTAATAATAACACCAGAATTAATAAGTGAAAGAGCAAAGAAAATTAAAAATTGGACTGCGCCAGGCGACGATGAACTGCATGGCTTTTGGCTTAAACACCTAACAAGCCTTCATAAACAACTATCAAAACAGTTCAATCACATTTTGCAAGGCGGTGATGTTGAACAATGGCTAACAACTGGGAAAACTCATCTCATAATGAAAGACCCAGCAAAAGGTGCAGTTCCAAGTAATTATAGACCGATCACCTGCCTGCCAACCATGTTCAAATTATTAACTGGAATAATAGCAGATGAAGTGATGCAACACTTATTAACTAACAAACAGCTTCCAGTTGAACAGAACGGAAATTGCCCAAACACCAGAGGCACAAAAGACCAGCTTCTGATTGGGAACACCATACAAGCCATAAACCCCTGGGCTATACCTGTTATCAGATACACTGCAGAAATAATAGCCTGGACCCAGGCAGAGCTAGAGATGCTAGATCATAAGATCGGGAAAATCATGACCATCAATCATGCTCTGCACCCCCGCAGTGATGTCGATAGGCTATACCTCCCTCGCAGCTCAGGTGGAAGAGGAATGCTGCAAGTCCATCAAACAGTAGAGGAGGAGAAAAGAGGCCTTGAAGAATATATCAAGGACAGTGAAGAAGATGCACTTCAAATGGTCAATAACGAGAAACTATTCAACACCAATGAAACAAAGCAGGCCTACAAGAAAGAACAAGTCAAGAACCAAGCAGAACAATGGAAAAATAAGCCCCTGCATGGTCAATATTTACGCAATATAACTGGAAAATCAGACATCACCAAGACCTGGCAATGGCTTAAGAATGGTTGCTTGAAGAAAGAAACAGAGGGTTTAATACTGGCTGCGCAAGAACAGGCACTAAGAACAAATGCAATCAGAGCAAAAGTCAAAAAATCAACCACAAACAGCAAGTGCCGCCTTTGTAAAGAAGCAGATGAAACAGTGGACCACCTAATCAGCTGTTGTAAAAAGATCGCACAGACTGACTACAAACAAAGGCATGACAAGGTAGCAGGGATGAAACACTGGAACATCTGCCAAAAATACAAGCTACCTGTAGCCAAAAATTGGTGGGACCATAAAATTGAAAAAGTTGAAGAAAATGAAGATGTAAAAATATGATGGGACTTCTGACTACAAACAGACAAACATCTGCCACACAATACACCAGATATAACTGTAGTCAAGAAGAAAGAAAAACAAGTGAAAATAATCGACAAAGCAATACCAGGGGATAGCAGAATAGAAGAAAAAGAAATAGAAAAAATCACAAAATACAAAGATCTACAAACTGAAATTGAAAGCTGTGGCAGAAAAAGACCAAAATAATCCCAGTGGTAATTGGTGCCCTGGGTGCAGTTCCAAAAGACCTTGAAGAGCACCTCAACACCATAGGGGCCACAGAAATCACCATCAGCCAATTACAAAAAGCAGCTTTATTGGGAACAGCCTATATTTTGCGACGATATCTATAATAACCAATAGTAATGATGATAAAATTCAGCCATCCCAGGTCCTTGGGAAGGACTCGATGTCTGGATAAAACAAACCAGTCAATAACAGCTGTCTGACTGTGTGAAATAATAATAATAATGGCAGAGGTAGGGTTGGGGTGGCAACTCAGCCAGAAGAGCAGCAGTATGAGTGTTTGTTCCAGTGCAGGTCTTGGGTGCCAGTGGGGCAGAAGCAGCAACAGATTAAGAAACAGTTTTACCTTCTATCAGACATACAAACAGAAACTCACATTTTATGGTCAATTGAAAGCCATAGCACAAAGACAGCTCATTGGCTGAGCTGAAACTACAAAGTGTCACACAATAGGAGGCAGTGGTGTGTCCAGGCTGAGGATGGGGTGGGGACAGTGAAGAAAATGGACAGAGTGTCTTTATTGTCTTTGTGCCCAGTTTTGTTTACTTTGGCGACATATTGAGAGAGAAGGCACTGTTTGGTTGACTTTGTGAGTGTGTGAGGCTAGTATTTGCCCACTGTGCTAGAGTATATGATGAATATTTATATACCTCTCTCTCTCTCTCTCTCTCTCTCTCTCTCTCAAGCGGTGCAGCGGGGAAATGCTTGACTAACAAGCAGAAGGTTGACGGTTCGAACCCCCGCTGGTACTATATCGGGCAGCAGAGATAGAGGAAGATGCTGAAAGGCAAGATCTTATACTGCATGGGAGATGGCAATGGTAAACCCCTCCTGTATTCTACCAAAGAAAACCACAGGGCTCTGTGAGTGCCAGGAGTCAAAATCGACTTGACGGCACACTTTACCCTACCTTACCTTTCAACAAAAGTTCCCTAAGCGGTTTATATAGCTATAAACAAACAAACAAACAAACAAACAAACAAAATGGCTCCCTGTCACCAGACGGCTCACAATCTAAAAAAGTAACACAAGATAGATCCCAGCAACAGCCACTGGAGGGATGCTGTGCTGGGGATGGATATCAGGGCCATTTGCTCTCCCCCTGTTGAATACAGAGAATCACCAGGTACGCAGAGGTCCCCAAGATAGGAAGGAGAGTTGGCTGGCTGGCTGGCTGGCTTTTGACAGGCTGACATCTCTGCCCTGCTAAGAGAGAGAGAGGGGTGGGTGGGAGCCAAGCAGCCTGTGGCAGAAAAGGCAGGCAGACATTTTCTTGGCTAGTATTGCTCTTTCAGTAGTAGCATGGTAGTGTTCATTCTGTCTGAAGGGGCAGATTGAGATAAGCTGAATGTGGGAAGTTCACTTTTAAGAGGATCATCTGCTCAAGTGATTCAGGTACCAGCCTGGGATGGTGCAGTGTCATATTTGCTGGACATGTTGATTGGTAGGCAGGAGAGTAGCCCCTGAGCTACCGTGTCTGATTTGGTCAAATCTGCACCTGGGATACCCCACAAGTCAGGTGATATGTAATGGATTTCAATGGGCTCAGCCAGATAGCGTGTCACAATGACCTCTGCACTGTCTTCCCTTTAGACAATGACTCTGCTACCAACCACCACCACTCAAACAGATGCTTCCCAGATAGCTTGTCCTGCCTTGGTCCAGCCTATTACTGCTGTTGGGAGTACTGGTGCTGCGATTGGAGCAAGGATCCATTCCTCTTCCTCTGTCCGGTTCACCCTCAGCACTAGTATCTTCTAACAAGTGACGAGGGAAGTGGCATGATGTGTAACTCAAGATTGAAGAGGAGCATAGTACATGTGAGTGACCAGCATTTACTCATCCAATTCCTGACAGGTTGCTGCCACCCATCTAAGACTTGACCAGAGCTGCCATTCTTGATTAATGTGGATCCCTATATTTCTAGAGAAGGACATCCTCTATCTTCCTCTTGAGCAATTCAATGACTTGCCCAAGACTGGCAGTGTCAGCACTAAGTCTTGTGGTGATGCCTCTCAAGGGCTTTAGGGCCATTGTGACTGATGAAAAAATCAATTACTGATTGCTGGTCAGAGCATGCTCTGCCTCAGCATTCTCCAGCACTGCCACCACATGAAGAGTATGATGCTGCTTGGCTAGCCTTTCAAACACAACAAGCAAGACGTGGGAACTTTGTCTCCACATCCCGCTTGAGACAGTGCAGTAGCTCTATTGTGCTTTTAGATCTGGCTCCTTTGCAAGCTAACTCTAAATTGATACCCCTGGCTAGCTCCCCACAATTGCTTGTTGTGACCAATTAGATTAGAAGTTCTTGTTTAAAGGAAGAGAATGTAACTCAGTTATTGGACTGCACTACAGTGGATAGTAGGGATGTGCGAATCACTTTGGGTACAAAAGGATTTGTACCCAAATCTACCTGTTTGGGGAGATTTGTTGACAAAACAAATTGCCCCTGTGCTAGCTGGCCAGATTCGGGTCCAAACAAATTGCCCAGATTTCGGACCTGAAAAATTTGTAGATTCAGACCTCCATATTGTGTCGCCCTCTTTTGCTGTCTCCATTGTGTGTCAGGATTTTTTTTTTTTTTTTTTTTAAAATCTTGCCCTCCCAAGCTTCAGATTGGTGACTTACAGTGTGCAACAATTGGCTGGCGATTCCCCTCCTGGTTCCAGATTGGCTCATTTTCATTCAGATCTTTTGTTGCCAGGGTAACTGACCCTGCATTGGCTAGGGGAAGGGTCAAAGAAGGGACAAGGCTGGGGGGAGTTCAAAGGAGGGATTTTCAAATGTACTTATGGAGGCAGGCAGCCACCATTCTGCATTTCTGCTCATGGAGAGAGAGAGAGAGAGAGAGAGAGAGAGAGAGAGAGAGAGAGAGAGAGAGAGAGGAGCTTTGCTTTACCTTGCCTGCCTGCTGCCTGGAGTGGATTCTCTGCTTTTTGTTCCTGCTTTCCTGATTGAGGAAAAGAGAAGATAATTTTTTTTCACCCCCTTTCTGCTGCTGGGAGAATCACTGACTGTGCCTGCTGCCTTTGCAAATCGATTTGGGTACAAAATGATTTGTACCTGAATCTACTTGTTTTGGGAGATTTGTGGACAAAACAAATCAACCCTGTGCTAGTTGGCCAGATCCGGACCCAAAACAAATCGGGGGTAATTCAGTTTGGGTACAAATCAGATCAAAAAAATCAATTCATGCACATCCCTAATGGATAGTAATTTAAGGGAGATCAGGGGAGTTTCAGCCCCTGGAAATGGTGATTTTCCAGGGGGTAGTGGAGAATGGGTGCTGATAAAAGTGGGGATCAAGCAGTTTCAGCCCTTAAGAAATGCAAGGTTCTGATTTAATTTTAGTCTGCCTGAAATTATCACTTTGTCTATTATCATTTTGAAAATTATCACTTTGAAATTATCACTTTGTCACTCTGATTTTTTTAAAAGATAAACTTCTAAACAGAATTTATACACTGGCTGGCTTTCCCCAATTTCCTGTTGTGGATAATTCTATTAGGAGATCCTTATTTAAAGGAAGTATATGACCAAGCTACTGGGTTGCAACAGACTACAATTAATGATAATTTAATGAAGATCAGGGGATTTTTAGCCACTGGGAGCGGTGATTTTCAGAGGGGAGTGGACAATAGGTTTAAAGGGTCTGGCTTACTTACAGAATCCAGGGTCTGGCTTGCTTTTTGTACTAGTTGTGTACCCTTTTAAACTGTCTGTAAAATGAAAAAAATTATCCTCTGCATATGAATATTTGGAAGGCTTGATCCTTTAGAAACTTCATAGAATGTCTAGAAATTTCATGCCAATAGAGTTGAAAGCACATAAATCAGAAAAGCTCCTGGTTCCTTTTACTGAAGTCAAGGTAAAGCTTATACTAGTTGTGCACCTTTTTAAATTGCCTATAAAATGAACCAGAAATGCCCTTTTTCAGATATTATGCTTTAAGGGAGTAATAAAATACCTGAAAAATTAATGCCAAATGGGTGGAAACAAAAATTTCTAGTCAGCAGAAATTTGCTGAATTCCTCTAATTGAAATCAAGTGAAATCTTATACTAACATGTACCAAATTGAGTTACCTATACAAATAAAGTTTTAATACACAATTACTCTGAAACTTGGCAGGTGTGGTTCACAAAGGGAACAGTACAATTCCTAAAACATTCATGCAACTTGGTTGTAAAACAACAAAATTATAAGCATCAGAATATGGGATGGATCTGTATTGAAATAAATGTAAAATGAAAATGAACAGATTTCTATCTGTTTTCAAAGTTCCACTCATTTTAGTATCCCATTTGTTTTGAAAACAAATGTATATGCATAATGACTGCATGCCATGATGGCTATATCCTTTCTCCAGGGCCAGAGGGAATATGCCTCTTAATACCACAAAACTAGGATAGAGCTATTTGCCTGTGTGTCCAAATTGTGCATTTCCCAGATGCATCTGCCTGGCTGTTGTGGGAAACAGGAAGATGGATTAGATGGACCTTTGGTCTGATCAAGCAGGGCCCTCCTTAGGATAATCTCTTCCCACAATGCTCTGCCTGTATACTAAGATCATTTTCAGAAGCCTTCTTCTGGGACCCCTTACAGACTGTGGTGAGGTAGGTGGGAAGAGTGACCTCTCAGCTGTGGCACCCTGCCTTTGGAATATTCTCCCACAAAAGGCTCACTTGGCACCCACTAAAACATTCTTAGTTTTTATTTTTTTTAAATAACTTATAATTTGAATTTTTAAAATTTGTAATTCTGATTGTGGTTTTAGCTTGGATATATGTGTGTGTGTATTATCTTGATAAGTATGAAATTACCTCTAATTACAAACTTAGTGTAAATGAATGTAATCAGATAATTAAAATGGGTAATGATATATTTACAACTTGAAATGATGTTATTGTGATACTGTATCAGATTATATTATCAAAATTCTGAGCAAGATTTTCCCCTTGCTTTATTCACACATCCTGCACATATTTTACTGTCATTCATGGTCAGGCCTGCAGAAGGAGAAGATTCACCTGCCTAACTTCTTGTTGTACAGTTTCTAAAGGCAAAGGCAATGTTAGTTTCCCCATGGAAACCCCCTTTCCCCATGGTGACCAGAGCTTTCTGTTATCCAGTCACATTGACCTTTCTTCTTTCCTCACATTTCTTTCTCAGCATATAAGAATCTATGTTGCTTAGTGGATAGGGAGAGGAACTTGGACTGAGAAGATCTAGAATGACTGTTGGCACGCTCTGAGCTCCTTGGAGGAAGAGCGGGATACAAGTGTAAAAATAAATAAACAAACAAACTTAGTGGCCACATTCAAGAGTCTGTGTGTGTGTGTGTGTGTGTGTGTGTGTGTGTGTGTGTGTGTGTGTGTGTTCTCTTTGCTTTCCTTTCTTCATCTGTATGAATGGTCAGTAGTGGGTTTGTGGGGTTTTGTTATGCTTTTTGATCATGTAATCTCACTGAAACGTTAATAAAATGTTAATACAAAAAAGAAAAGAAAAAAGAGTGGCATATCCTTGGGTTTGCCCTGCTTAGTGTGTTGAAATTCCATCTCTCTGGTGGAAGGTACATTAATTGATGTTCAATGATGGAAGATTTTTAAATTATGGAAGAACCCTGTTTTTTATTTTGTTCAGTTACCAGGGTAGACACTGAAGCTGGTGACTTCAGAGGTCTGAGTGACTTTCCATTATTACATTTGAGGAAGACATTAAATTTGGAGCTACCTCAGATAAACTTTGCTGGGGCAGCTAAAATGAAATATGGCAACAACTATTTTATTCTGTATGATTATGATTAAGATCACTTTGAAATGAACTGTGTGGGACTGGCATCCCATTGTATCCAAACGTTTGCATATATGACTGTTATCCTGCATATATGCTGTAACCATTACAAGCATCCCTTTGTTTGACATATTGTCCCCTCCCGCGACCCCCCATTTTGGAAGTTTCCCTCCTTTGGTTAGTCATACTCCCTCTCTGCTATGCATTCATTGTGGGACTTTGCATAAGTCTGCTAGCTGTAAAAGGGAAATAGTATTGACCTGCCTTTTAGAATTGTTGGCGGGGGGGAGTTACTGCAATAAAGATGGCAATCCATTCTGCCAGCATGATGAATAGCTATTACTTCTATTTACCATGCTAGCAGAATGGTTTGCCATCTTTGCCAATTACTCCTGCTTATCCAGAACAGAACATGCAGCAGAACATTATGTTCACATTAACCTTTAAGGAGCTTAACATGAAAAAAATTTGCTGGTCATATGTATACATGGGAGTCTCCTGGTCCATCAGATCCAGACTTGCTTAGCTGCAGATATAGTACACAAGCATATCTTTAAATAATCTCTTCAGCAAGTTGATTTTGCTATCAAGTCTTCTATTAAAGTTATGTAGGATTGGGCTGCAAGAGTGACTAATTTCCTTAGGAATGATTTCCCTGAAAATATTGAACCACTTCCTTTTCTTAGGAACATTTAACAACTTGTTCTTATTTTAGTCAGTCTCTTAATTTCAAACTGTACTTATTAAATTATATGTTTACAAAACCAAAATGCTGAGCATGATCCAGCTAAACTGAATAACTTTTATTTCAATAGGCCAGAGTCAATTCTATATACACTCAAGGATTAAGCCCCACTGAACCCAATGGAATTTACTTCTGAATTTACTTTTGCATATTCTTGTTCCAATTTGTTTTCTTTTTTCCAGTTTCTCTGGCCTCTTTTCTGGTCAGATGGTAAGCCAGTTTGGGCAGGGACCTGTTTAGTTTACCCTTTTGTAAAGTGCCTGGTATACTTAAGGTGCTATGATAATCATGATGGTATGTTTGAGAGAACTCCTTGCAACAAACCTAGGGCTCCAGTGGTGACAGATGAATGAAAATGATTGCTCTTGGTTGAAACCTGGCAGTTTTGCTCTCTCACCAAAGAGAAAAGAGCTTATCAGTTTCCTGTTTCTCCCAGGTAAATTTCTCTATGGGAATGGTGGGGAGGGGGGTCATTCATCAAATGAATTCTCCTTTGACAGCTGTAGGTTTTGTTTCCTGCTTCTTTAGTAGCAGCAAGACTTTTCTCCCTGCACAGTCTTAGTTTCAACAGGTTCCAAGACTTGAACTGGTCCAAGTACAAAGATGCATTCATTCCCATATTGCCACTATCACAGCCATAACTATCAAAGTGTTGCCAAGCCACTTCCTAGGTCAATTTGTGGCATAAATACCCTGTCAGGGGCACAATGATTTATTCATTCTCCTCAAAGATGAGTATCATATGGTGGGACTCATTATATGATTGATTTCATCTTATTTGAATGATTGCATTGCTGATGGTGGATGCAATGGGAGGCATCTGAGCTCTGGGAAACAGACACACAACACCAGTGATTTTTTTCATGGGAGCACTTTTATTCCGGTAAAATGTGTATGGATTTTTTTTTTAAAAAAGAAGAGTTTTGAGTTATATAACCCAAGCTGCTGTTATCCAACCATGAGCACTTCCAGTTTCACAGCATTTGCCCTAGTGAGTAGTTGTGCTTTGCCTCAAATTTATTCTATAGGTGGGCTGCAGCTTTCCTTCTGTAGTAGATTATTCCCATCTTGAATGCATTATCTCTATCCAATAGAGGGTTATAGCTACCTAAGGATGAATGCAACAGTATAACAACCAAGTACCAATCAAACAAGACAGTGCATACAGGAAACTGTCCAGTGTGTGTAGTAGTCAGAGAGTTGGACTAGGTCTAGGAGTAATCAGGTTCAAATCCTCAATAAGCCTTGAGCTCATTGAGTAACTTTGGGTCAGTCACTCTCTTTCAGCCTAACCTTCCTCACAGGGTTGTTTCGAGGATAGATTGGGGGGAGGGAGGAGAAAAACCACATATGACCCATAACAAACAAATAATTCAGACAGTAAACATGATGGTCTAATAGGCTTGCTGTTCCTCTTTGATATTTAGGTCACAAATAACTGCAAAGATAGTCCAGTTTTGTATTCTCAGAGGCCATTCTGTTCTTCAAATTGGGGGCTGGGAGTATATATGCCATGGGTGCTGATGGGCACACTCTCAAAGCATCCCCTTCTCCACTTGTGCCAGTGCTGGTATCATTTGAACCAACCCTTAGATTCAGAATTCCACAGAATTAACAGAAGACCAAACTGACTGATTGCTGGCTCACAGGGAGTTTCATCCACAACAACCCTATATGGTGGATCAAGCTGACAAAAAGTGATGTACTCAGCTCTACCTAGTGTGCTTCATAGCTCAGCACAGATCTGAATCTGGATTTCATGCATGCAAACCCAACTTTCTAGCCACTGGCTCACATCGAACCAGTCATTTGATTAAGAATGGCTAACTAGTGGTCAGAAGTCCAGATCCATCTTTCAGAGCAATTACATATGATCACTTCTGGTATTTTGTGGTAAAATGGTTATCTACAGTTTCACTTGTATAGAAGAGAAAAATGACCAGATCATAGGACTAATGGTCACAGAACCCAATTCCAGAAAGTCTCAATTGTAAATCAAATTACCAATGGGCCACAGCAATCTACAGTATATGAGCTTTCTAGCAACTGCAATAACAGCATCCCTAGATTGTGCTAGAGATTAGGATGACTGGCTGTAGTGTCATAATATAAATAAAAGATGCTGAAAATACTTGATGTGCTATCATTTTCTTGGGTCAACCTCTTTAGTTGTGGCTTTCAAGATAAAGAAAAGCCCGAACATATATGTATAGAAATGTATAAAGCTCACTTATGCTAAGTTGGACCATTGGCCCATCTAGCTCTGGTCCATCTAGTATTTTCTACATTGACTGGCAATGATTTTTCAGCACTTCAGACAGCCGTCTCTTCCCATCCACTTTATAAAATTATGCATGGAGTGGAGAGGGTAGATAGAAAGAAAATTTTCTTCCTGTCTCACAACACTAGAACCAGGTGTCACCCCATGAAACTGAAGGTTGGGAAATTGAGGACCAACAAAAGGAAGTACTTTTACAAACAGTGCATAATTAATTCATGGAATTCTTTGCCATGGGATGTAGGGGTGTGCACGAACCGGTCCGGAGGCCATGCTGGGGGCCTCCGGACCGGTCCGGTTCCGAGCCGGTCCGGCAGTTCGGCATGGAGGGGGGATGTAGCTTTAAGGGCGGGGGGTGGTACTTACCCCGCCGCCGCTCTTCCCCCTCTGGCACTGTGATTTTTGATGAAGATTTTGGGGCGGCAGCGTTCCTCGCTGCTGCCCCTGCCCCCATCGTTAGCCTGCAGGTGGTGAAGTAACGATGACGCATGCGCCCACTCCGCCATGTGTGTGCACCCGCCACTGCGCGCGTGCTCCGCTGACGTCACACGTCAATGTGTGACGTCAGCGGAGTGCGCGCGGCGGCAGCTGCGCATGCACGGTGGAACGGGCACATGCGTCATCGTTACTTTGCCACTTGCAGGCTAACAACGGGGGCAGAGGCGGCAGCGAGGAACGCTGCTGCCCCAAAATCTTCATCAAAAATCACAGCGCCGGAGGGGGAAGAGTGGCGGGGGGAGGGGTAAGTACCACCACCCCACCCTTAAAGCTACATTCCCCCCCCCATGCCCGTCCAGACTGACTCGGAACTTTGCACACCCCTAATGGGATGTGGTGATGGCCACCAGCTTGGATGGCATTAAAAGGGGCTTAGACAGATTCATGGTGGACAGGTCTATCAATGGCTACTAGTCTGGTGGCTGTGGGCCACCTCCAGCCTCAGAGGCATGATGCCTCTCAATACCAGTAGAAGGGGAGCAACAACAGGGGAAAAGGCATGCACATACCTCTTGCCTGTGGGCTTCCCAGAGGCACCTGGTGGGCCACTGTGTGAAACAGGATGCTAGACTAGATGGGCCTTGTGCCTGATCCAGCAGGGCTGTTCTTATGTTTTTATGTTCTTATCCCTACCTGGAGATGTCAGGGATTGAGCCTTGAACCTCCTGTATGCAAAGCAGATGCTCTACACTGAGCTATGGTCTCTCCCTGTAGCTTTTTCTATGGATATATTATGTTCAGATTATCATCCTCTGTCAAATGTCCACATATTGTGGATATTTTAAGCATTTTCTCCACACTTCATACATTCATGGGCTTTATTTTTGCTGCTGTGCACCACCCAGAACCATTTGGATGGGGCGGTATATAAATGTAATAAATAAATAAATAATAAGTACATCCCCTATGTAAGTGGGATGGATTTTTCTCTTGATTATAAAACAATGATTATTTTAAAAAAAAATTAAACATGTATCCCTCCCTGACTTTTATCTCCTTCATAGAGACACTATGGAAATTGAAAAGTTGTGGATTTTATCAATGCAATCCTCCTAACCACATTTTAAAAAGAGCTGAGATAAGCCTGTTCCGCTATCTCAAAACAGCTAGCACACTGATTCTGAAATTTGCCCTAAAGTGTACTCCAGCAATGAAAGCATAAAACCCTGAAATGCTGACATAACATCAGATTTCCTGGTATTCTCCCAGTGCTGGCACACTGGTTGATTTGATCATCCTTAAGATCATCCTTAAGAACACTTAAAAGAAAGACACCTGGCTGATAACAGAATTGCCAAACACACACACACAAACTTCAAAGTCCCACTTAGACTGCAGGAGACAGAAGTATTTGGCAAACAAACCATGTCAGTGCAACAGCTTTGTCACACGCCCCTATGAAGCCTTATAAATTTCAATCATGTGCATGACTGCAGAGACACCATATGGATATGTGAGGGCACAGCAATATTTGTGTGCCTTCATTTGCAGGATTAAGACCCTTCCTTAGGCTCAGACCCTATAATCCAGGAGCCATGGGCCTGGTTATATTACTCAAATGGAATCTTATCGGAGATATAATATCATGCAGTAGGCTACTCTTCCATATGAGAACAGCAGCTTGAACCTTATTCCTATCCCTCTTCCTTTTTCTTCTTCAACTCTTTGTTTTCTCATCCCTTTATCTTGCTATCCACAGACATAACTTTAGAGAATTCAGCTCTGCCATTTTGTTGGGAATAGGTGAGGGATCAGATAGTAGAATGTGATGCTGTTGCCAGGCAACTACAACTTTAAATGTCCAAACACATCCAATTGGGCTCCAACTTTTAGTTCTCTTTCTTGGTTCCACAACATGCCATCTTATTCATGCTGACTCTGACAAAAATCTCACTGAATTCTATGGAACTTACTCCCAGGTAAATTATTTGGGATTTTAAATAACTGGCAACTCTTTTACACTGGCTGCAACACTAAAACCTTGGGGTGGTAGCATGGATTGTAGCACTTCAGACTTTGGTTTTTTAAAATCCCCCTTGATGTAAAATGCTAGAGCAGCGGGGTGTCTAGATCTGTCTAGCATTTTTTGTGTGCTAGTTCTTCCTTCCTTCTGTGCTAGTTTTTTACTTGCAGGAATTTTTCCACTTAAATGAACCTTCACAAAACATGACCAACCAACTGAAATAACAAATACTTCAGTTCATTCTATCACTTCCGAACTCCAGCACCTCACTCCCACCTCAGTTTGTTGCATGTGCAGACCAGGCCCCAACTGCAAGTCTGCAAGCACCAGCCCCAGTAGGTAGGCCAAGGAAGAAATGAAAGAGCTGAGAGGGAAGGTGGGAAGAGATTTCCATGGCGGGAAATTATGTAACAGTATAACATGAACAATGACTGATTTAGTATAATAGAAATATATATTTGTTTGATCTGTCAAATGCCTTTCTTTCCTAAATGTGATACTGATTAGCAGGGTGTCCTTCTCGCCCTGTAATGTTTAGAAAGGGAAATCTACAGTACTGTGCTCCTGATGCCAATAAAGTGGTGCAGGGATGGGGAAGCACATGATGTGCCATGGTGCACACATTTCCACTGCTAAATGTGAGAGGGACAGAAGATGGAATTGCATAGGGTTGCTGTTCTGAGTGCCAACACTGTGATCAACGTCACATCTAGTTCTACTAGAAAAGTTGCCTAGAGGTTATTCACACATGGCTTTATGCCTCGAGGTATGTGAAGAGCGAATCTGCTTTGCAGCAGATTCACAAGATGTTTACTATGGGGGATTAAATTGACAGTTCACCTAGCTGTTGATTTCTCCCCGCATTCCCTGGCAGATCTTTTTCCTGTGCTTTCACACCTACCTCATCTGGGTTTTCCCTCCAACCAGTCAGAAATCACACCACAGAGGAAGAGGCAAGAGAGCTTTTAAAAAATAGTTTGACAGCTAAGAGCGCAAGACCAGCATAACAAGTTGCCTAACAGCTGGATCAAACATCAGGACATTTAACCCTTGCCTTTGTGAGTGACTGCCTTCATCACATAATGTCCCCTTCCCACCTAACAGAATCAGCTTAGATAACAAAGGGTTCAGGTTACATCTGTTCTGCATATCTAAAGCCTATGTAAAACATAGCAAGACACATTTCTCCCTCCCCCAGCAATTTCTCCTTCCCCCTCCCTCAACAGAGTATCAGCCAATCTGCAACAACACCCCCACCAGTGCTTATAATTGCAAATCACTTAGAGCCGACCATACCCCAAACAGCTGTCAAACTCCTCTTCATTGAGTTTTGAAAAACACCGATTTACTGGCATAAAACATAACAGAGAACATAACAGAGAAACATAAAACATAACAGAGAAAACTGTGGGGCAAGACAGAAGCCCCGGGTTTCCCCACAAAAGCCTCTGAAACTAGAGGATTTTTTAAAACTAGACATATTTTGGGTTAAGCCAGAATTTGCACCCTTCATTTGGTGGGGGTAGGGGGGTGGGAACAACGTCCTGTCTGTCCTGGTCCCTGATAGCCTGCAGGGACCTCGGGGGTAAATCCAGCTAATATGTGGACTGGCACACTCCAATCAGGAGTGGATTTGAAATAAAAGCCCTGTGTGAAAAGCCTCTTGGAGACTGCAGATCTAATGGAAAGGAAGTCCCCTATGGCCATCTAGAGGGCTATGGTGCACTGGGATGTTACACCCCCTATCTCCCAATAAGAAGAACACTGGGGCAAGAAGAAGACTGGCCAGTTCCAATCATTGGCTGGAGAAGGAGCAGCCACAGAAAGCTCACTTTCACCCTCCTTGCCAGAAAAGAACACTTTGCCTCAACCATCAGTTGCCCAGCGGTGCAGTTCTAACAGGAAGCACCCTCTGGCCTCTGCTGTTTGTCAGAGGGCTAAGAGCTGCCAACTATGTGTGGGGATTTTGTTCTTAAAATTATTATTACCGCAATAAATTCTAAGCCACCTTGAAGATCATTCCATCAAAAGGTGGGGTATAAATCATTCAAGTAAATAATTAAACAGAACAAGCCATTGGCATGTTTGGACCATATATTATAACCTTTCTTGAAGGGGATATATGATCAGGGACAGTTGATATCAGTCTGCTATATCTAATACAGCCACTACTTTAAAAGGACCCTCTTAGCCCAGTTGTCTTGAGGCTGAGTTAGAAAGGACTCTGTTTTCATATTGGAAGATGGCAATGGATAGCCTGTTGCTTGATAGTTGCCTGCATGCTTATCACACTTGCTTCCTTTTGTACATTTTCATGGGCCACTAATGTGTTTCCTACTTGCCCTTTTCCAGTGACTTGGTAAAACAGAAGTTCCTCTTTCATTCAAATGTACACATGTTCTGTATTGATGTGTTTTGCCTCATGGGCCACACAGACATATTGCTGTGGCTTTATCTCTTCGATCTTGAACCATTTATTATAGCTCCAGAGAACCCTGATATTAAGCTGCTCTTTGAGTCTTATCCAGGCATAATGTGCTGTTCAACTGAAAGGCTGGCACTGTGAAGAAGATGCAGAGGGTGTAATCACAGCCATTACGGAGAGCCATCAATGTAGCCAAACCTACACTTTCCACAGTCAGCAGTAGGCAGCTCGATAAAAAGGAACTATTAGAAACCAAACCTAGCACTCAATGCGTAATAAATGGCAAAGAGAAAATCTATTAGAGAACAGTTTCCGCTCAAAAATAAGTGCAAAATGCTGTCATACAGAAAAAGAAAAGATTCAGTGTTAGTTTAAAAAGGTCAACTTTTTCAGGATAAACTGTCAGTATCTGAATTGGAAACCTGCCACTTGGGATCACCAGTACAGTTTCCCTTCTGGACAGTCCCAGGCAACCAGGGCAAAACAGGAATATAGCCTTTTTACAACTGTGTCCCTCGTAAACACAAAACCATCTTATGTGGATTTAACTAAGACTTTATGCCAGAAACAATTCCATTTTCTCCTTCTCCTTTTCCTCCCTTTTGCTTCTGTCTCTCTTTCCTCATTCCCCCTCGAACTCTTACAGGAACCCCACTGGGACAAACTTCCAAACAACAATACACCAAAGATTACTAGAAAGAATACAAAAAGCCTCTTCCTTTATTATTATTATTATTATTATTTTTTGATGCATTGGTCTCCTTTTGAATTAAATGATTAAACGGAGCAAGAGTCTTCTTCAGGACAGCTATGTTCACTCATTCACAACACACTTTGCACTTCCATGTGGTATAAAGGTTTTAGAGTAAATAAATGCAATCACACACATATGTATTTTTTGGCAGACCAGATAAGCTACTTACGTGCCAACAGTGCCAACTAAAACAGGTCTGTTTTATTCACTTTATATATGAGTACTGTATATTCAGGATTCCACCAAAGATCAGGGGATCCTGCAAAGATCAAAGCAGGAACAGCATGTTCCTGTAATAATGGAGCATAATTACTAAGTAATAGTTACCTGAGAAATAATCACAAATGTCAATCATCCATATCAATATTTAAAATGCTGTGTTTAGGGTAAGTTTATATTTAGTAATATTCTTCACTTGGCAATCAGCTATTGTTATCTTCCATATCAAAGGAATAAAATAAAGCAAAGCGGAATGAAATCATATATGGGTTAGGCAGGTTTTGGCCTATGGTTCATAAAATCTTCACAACACATATTGTTTATATCAACTGTTAATCTGCCTTGAATTTATTTCTCACTGAAACATTGACATCAGTAAAATTTGAGCATTTCATTGTATACTTTATTTCCACTGAGGCAGCCAAGGCTCACCTAAGCCTTGTTCAGACATTGGGGCCATTCTCACGATGAGGGCAGGCAGGGAGGAAGGCTTGGGAAGCTTACCTCCCCTGCAGATGATCATCCTGTTGGTGCTGGGCATGCTGCCTCTGGCAGTGCGGAGGCCCAGTGTCTGGGATACATCGTTTCAGCCCTTGGCAATCCCACAATTCACTGTGCCAATGCACGGTGCATTATGGGGATCTCCCCAGTAGTGGGCAGGCACCCGTTGGTGTTTAAGTGCTGGAACTGACACACAGTCAGGTAAACAGGGTTAAGGGAGCCTGCCTCTTAAGCGAGGTTAAGGAAGCGAACACTCCCTTAACCTCGCTTAAGAGGCAGGCTCCCTTGGCAGCCACGGAGCCGGCGGAACGGTGGCTTGGTTCTGGCCCTGCTCAGCGGCCCCCTCCAGATATACCCGTGCGCATGATGTCACATGCACGGGGATTTGGCTCGGGCGCCAGAGCAGCCCAGAGCAAACTCCCCCCTCCCGCCCGGGCTGCCAAGAGCCCGAGAAAACTCTCTGTTTGTTATTTCCCTGGAGGAAAGAAAGGGGAAAATGTCCTATCAGGCAACCGACACTGCCTGAAATAACACGCGAAATAATAAGCTCACTCTGGCTCTCAGCAGCATGGACCATTCCCCTTTGTGTGTGACATCAAGTGCAAAAGGGGCATGGCCCGGACTGCTGAGAGCCTGTGTGAGCTCTCAGCTTGTTATTTTAAGCAGTGCTGGCTGCTTGATAGAACGTTTTCCCCTTTCTCTCCTGCAGGGAGAGAAAGGGGAAAATGTCCTATCGGGCAGCTGGCGCTGCCTGAAATAACAAACAGAGAGATTGTCCAGGCTCTCAGCAGCCTGGGCGTGTGAGGGGCAAGTTCTCTCTGGGCCCCTCTGGAGCCCAAGCCATGGTGCTTTGGCAGCCCTTTTCATTGGCGGCCCGCAGGGGTGGAACCACCATTGGGTGAAAGAGTTCAAAGAACCCGGGCCGCTAACAATAAGGGGCTGCAAGCACAGCCCCATACATGCCCCTCACATCTGATGTCAGATGCAGGGGGCATTATTTTGATCTCAAACGGGGCCAAAATCAGCCCACGCTGTGTCATTATGTTGTACATGCATACAGGTGTCTGTACATACGTACTGCTTTTTTGTGCATGACTGTACATGCATTCATTTTAAAAGTGAACCTGGGCACAGGCTCTCTCAAAGGCAGGATACAGAAAAGAAGTGTACTACTGTATGTATGAATGTATGTATGTGCATACAAATCTATATGTGTTTGCACTACACTAGGGATGTGCACAAATGGATTTGTGCACTCCCGTGAGGCAGGGAAGGTTTACCATTAAGGAGTGGGGAGGGTGCTCATCTCCACCCTGCCACATTCCCCCTGCCAGTGCTCTCCCCAAAATCACTGACACAGGGTCGCAGCGTACCTTGCTTCCGCCCCAGTCCAGCACATGTATGCATGTCGTGCATACACACTGACCATTTCTGGCTTGACATTGACTGGGGCAGCAACTATTTTGGGGAGAGCATCAGTGGGGGAAATGTGGTGGGGCAGAGATGAGCACCCTCCCCGTTCCTTAAAGATACCCCCCCCGCCTCTGAACTGGTCTGAATGACGGACCTTCAAACTGGTTCGTTCGTAAAGGACCACCGAACTGGTTTGTGCACATCCTTACACTGCACACAGATTTTGCATGCACCGAACATAACATGTGAAGTGGACTTAAGTTGTCTTGGATTCTGCTTATAGTTGCTTATATTTCTCCTCATCACCATCAAATTCCTCCTCCTCATCAGCTAAAGAAGTGATTAATCCCAAAGCTACATATTCACATGGGATGGTTTACTGGTAACACTATGTGCTGCTTTACATGTAGCAGCACTCTAGTAGATAAATATAGAAGAACCACCAGTTGCTGCTGAATGAGTGCTCTGATTCTACCTGGGTAGCTTTTCCTCCTACTTTGCCTTCACACAATCACTTCCACCCAGGTTTTCCTTTTACCTTGGTTCCACACAACCGAAAACTGGGAGCACACACAGCTCCCAAACCTGGGTAGAATACAGTTTTTGATTGTGTGAATGACCTCATTATCTCTTTAATTCTCCCATATTATTTGTTATAACTGTGTTATAACAGTTATAACACAGGTAGTCTTATGAATCAGACATAAGAAGTTTCTTTCTTGATTGTGTTAATTAAAACACGTTTTGCATCAGTTAAAGAGATTAATCCCATCTTGATGTTGTCCTACAATTACACATCCACCTAGGAGGAGAATATGGAGCAGTTCTGTCATTATAGTATGTGACGCGATGGTGAGTGTGGCAGGTGCCCTGCCCCTTGCCATGGGCATCACATCACCTTCCTGCTGCTGCTCCAACCTCCTCTGTGCTGTCACTGTCTCCACCTCTGTGCTTCCTCCCCTTTGCCAGCCCTGCACCATGCCCTTTGCTGGCCCAGATGTCACCCTCTTCCCCTTCACTGCCAAATGGAAGTACCACTACTGCTTCCATGCCACGAGGCAGTGGTTAGCATACAGCCAAGCACTGGCAGCTCTACACACTGTCCTTTGTTCTTCTTTGCTGTTCTAGTGCCAGCACTCTCTTCCTCCCACACACATACACAATGAAGCTCTTCGTACGTGCACTGAAAACTGAACTAAGCCTTGTTTTCGGGTGCACATGTGTACCGCCTGGATTGGGCCCAATTCCAGTGGTGCCTTGGTGGCAAACTCGCCTAGGCAGCTGCCCTCCAAAACAAGGTTAAGAGAGTGAGCACTCTCCTAACCCCATTTTTTGTGATTGTCTGCTGGCCGAGGAGATCCCGGGCAGTTTCAGGGAGGAGGGATCCCCATAATGCCCCGCACACTCATGCAATGCATTATTGGAGCTCGGTGGGGGGGAGGCAGGGTGACATGTCCCAGAATCCCAAGCTGGTAGTCATCTGGGTGGGCGATCCGCCCACTGAAGAGGTCGTCAATTGTCTGCAGAGAGGTAAGCTCTTTAGGGCTTTCTCCCTGCTAACCCTCTTGCCCTTTCTCACTGCTTGTGAGAAAGGGCTCTGTGTCTCTCCTCTCCAACCACCACACTTGTCTGGAGACAAAGAGGACAAGTTTGGTGATTGGAGGGAAGAAACACTGAAAAAGAGAGCTAGTGCTAGCACAGAAGTGAGGAAGAGAGGCCAGCATATGAAGCTGCCATTGCTTGGATGTGTGCTGCTAACCACTGCTTCACAGCATGCAAGTAGTAGCAGAGGGGGAAGAGGGTGGCGGATGGACCAGAATGAGAGGGGTGGATCTAAGAGGGAGAGAGGGTGGTGTCAGTGCCAGCTCTGGTCCAGGAAGTGGAGCCATGTGCGAGGCAGGGGGATTCATTGCTGTTCACCTCCAGTGGACAATGGAAATGAGCCAGCACTGGGAAAATATACTGACTATTCAAGACTCACATGACACATGCAGCACTTGGGATTGTAAACCCTCCAGGTAATTTAATTCCCCAATTGGCTGGGATCTATAGCTCAGGTATTTGCTTTACCTCTTAGACAGAGTGATTTATATTGTGACTGCAACATGAACAGAGGGCTCTGGGATGCAGTACAGATGTGTTTCTGTCTGGAAATGAAAACTAATCTGACCTCATTAAGTCTGATGGTCTGTATGTGATGGTTCATTATCCACTGGAAATGTTTGAATTTGGTATTTGATCTATGCCACCCAGGCTCTTGATCTGCTTTCAGCATGTGATGGTAGATAGAATAAGTTCAACATTACGAGGCGGAACAGATTGGAAGGATCAGTCATTCCCCAATGGTGATGATAAACAACCTTTCACAACAATTATCTAGTTAAAACACCATTAACAATTAATGACATACATCACCAAACTTATTGAACCCATTAAAGACTAATTTAGTGGCTATAAGAATATGGCATTAAGAATTTATGGATCATTAGCTTTTATTCCAGAATGAAATATAGCTGACTGAACTCCCAGAAATTGCTGAAAACAATCACTCATTTAAAAACCACATGAAATTAAATGATATCAATGTTAGAAGAAAAGGAAATGGGGGCAAGTTTGTAAATGTTTGCACAGAAGACGGTAATGTTGTGTGCTACTGAATGGGTGAAAATTGCATTTTCAAACAAGATTGAAATCTACAATTAAATAATTCAAGCAAATTTTAATGTGCAATACAAAAACCCTCTCCTTTTTTAATGGAAAAAAATTAGGAGACGACTGATCAAAATTCTGATCATGGTCTATTAATCACAGCTAGTTATTCTGGAACACTGTTAAGGAAATAAGAACAATGTTAAAGTTAGTTAATGAATTTCTCTGAGTATTTGATACGTTAAGTTCAGATTTAGCAGCTGTTCTAGCCTTATATATCAGCTTTCCAGCTCTGCCTCTGGACCAAAGCATAGCTATCCAATTAAATCTAAAACTAGCTATACCTTTTAGTTCATGACCATTCAATAAACTGGTCCAGAGAGTCAGGGTTTCCTGCTTGTTACAGAAAAATTGTAAATGGTAAACATTCTAAAATCATTCACCATTTCTATCAGTCTGAAATACATCATAGTAGTCTCTGCTGTTTCAAAGTACTTCTTATTCTTTAGGAACTGGCTGCTCACTACAGTTTCAGTCTTACTGACCCCTACCCATGTGCAAATCCTTTGAAATCAATGGCATTCAAACACATGTAACTGAGCACAACATTGCAGCCTAGCAGTGGAAGCCTTCACACTTTGATCCTGAACATCTGCAAAAAGTGTATTCACCTGCAATGACAATGCAACATCACAATGACACTGGCACAATGGCGTGTTTGGCTGCAGTCAAGATGCCCCATTCTAAGCATTTGTTTATTGCTACAGAAAGCATATGGAGTGGTTTGTTGGTGTGACTGTGAATGTCCCCTGCTTCCTACTTTTTGCCTCTTCATATGAGGGTTTCTGGATGTATTTTTCTCAAAGCTTTAAGAAATGACTAAGAAAGTTCCTTTCACCACCTCCACTCTTATTTAAATCTTCAGCCAGAAGCGCAGAACAATGGTGGCGATTTTAGTTACTGAATATACATTGCCATATCTAGATACTCAGCTTAACAAGTCAACAAGGGCTCCTTTTCAATATATAACCATCATTGCTGTGGTGTACTATCCATAGATATTCAAGTTAGTGCTGTTATAAAGCACCTTCATGCATCCTACACCCCTCCCCCCAGTAGTGGTTGCAAATCCCACAGAGATCAAATGGTCTTTTTAATATGGTGGGTTGTCGTGCCTTCTGAGGTTATGAATGAACCAGGAGGGGTGTGAAGTAGGGATGTGCATGAATTGGTCCTTACCTGCTCTGCTACCGCCCTGACACTTTTCTGGGCATGGCACTCCCTCCACCAAAGACTCTGTGGGGCTGTGGGGCTCTTCCCTGCAGCCTGCATGCAGCATCGGCAATGTGCACATGGCCACGGCACATGCATGGATGCCATGTGAGTGCCAATGCCGTGCACACTGCAGTGAACAGCTCAGCATCCGCAAGAAGCCTTTGAGAAAGCGTGCACTGCATCTGGAAAAGCGGCCAGGTGGCAGCAGAGCAGGTAAGGACCTGCTTCTTTGCCGCTTAAGGGAAATGCTCCGCAGCCTGCCTGCGGCTGCCCAAGCCCATTTATTCACATCCCTAGTGTGAAGGAATGACCCCTTCCCACTTTGTTCTATGGCTTGTAATTTGTTTTGTACTTGCCATGTTCTGAGTTAACTCCGAGCTCTGTAAGAGTTAGAAATGTTGCTACCTCTGACAAGAAGCTCTGAGGTAAAAGTTGTCAGCTGCAGAGTCTTGGAGGGAAAGTTGTATACTGTTAGTATTAATTGTCTCCAGGCAGAGAAAGAAGGTTCCAGCTGCCTGAGGTAACAAACTCTTTCATTGGCTAAGTATCCCTTTAGAGCTGAATAAAAGGGAGACTGTGTTACAGCTCAAGGGGAAAGTGCATAAGAGCAGATATGAGAGAGAGAAGAATTTATTTATTTATTGTTCAGGTTTTTTTACACACTGCAACATGTTCGCAATGTATCTGCTATGTGCCCCTCTGTATTGCCCATGTTTTCACATTGGTATCGCTGCATTGTCAGCAGGGTATCGTTCATATTTCCCATGCCTTGATTCAAAGTGTAATGATGTGGTTTTGCCCTACAATGTTGTAAACACGCTGCAGGGAAGTGGATGTATTTTCCATTGTAGGATGCCTTGCCCCGCATTTTATACATTGCAGCATGTGGCCAGGGCTGTCCTTAGACAGCCCTGAAGGGGTGCGGGGCCTGGGGCAAATCAGCCAGTGTGGGGGCCCCTTCCAGTTAATTCCAATGGGGTTTAAAAAAGTGGGACCCAGGGCAGTTGCCCTGCTTGCCATGCCCTAAGGACAGCCCTGTGTGTGGCAGGATGGACAGTTCTTTGCCCCGCCCATGCTTGCTTCCTCCACCCCCTCACTGTGGAGAGAGAGGCAGGAGAAATCTCGGCTTTCCCCACCTTTCTTCCCCACAGATCCCAAACCACACACTTCCCTCCTCCTCCACTTGCTTCCAATATAACTTGAGCTTGTCAACACAGAAGGGGAGGGGAGCACAGCTGAGCAGATTTCTGAATCCAACCCTTTCTTATGCACTTTTTACTGAAGAGGAAGCCCATTGAACTAAATCATTTACTTCTGTGTAATCCAAGGCAAAGGGCAGGGAGAGGGAACAGTCACTTACTTAAAAGGAAGCCCATTGCACTGAATCATAATTCATGGCTTACAACTCATAACTTGAATCATAATTCAACCATCTTACAACGAAGCATGAAACAACCCTTTACTCTTGTTTTGAAATTGTTGCACTATTCCATCACAGTTTGCTATGCATTAACCATTGCAAATCTCGTAGTCGAGAAAATGGCCAGGCACAGAAAGAAGGCTCTAGATGTCTGATGTAAAATCTCTCATTGGCCAAGTATCCCTTTAGAAGTGAATAAAAGGAATAAAAGGAAAGAGTGCACAAGAGAAGAACAACTGAGAGAGAGAAGAGTTTGCTTGTTTATTGTTCAGTTTTTACACTGCCTTTCATAAGGCATCCCAAGGTAGTTTACAAAAGTTAAAATACAATAAATTCAATAGAATTTCATTCAAAAACAACACAAAAAGTCGATTTTTTAACCCCA